>NC_083774.1:22449887-22649887 GCF_963514075.1 Conger conger
TACAACACCCATTTTTCTTCATGAAAGATTGCATCACATGCATCTCTGCTGCGCCAATCATAGCAGCAGAGCATTGTGGGGAGTGCCACTATTGAGGACATTAGAATTAAGTGCTGGAATACTGGGGCATCAGAGTCATTGTTATATTGCGATATTTGCGTAATCAGTGAATTGGGGGTAATTACGGTATCAGGGTATTTGGGCAATAGTATAATGACAATATTACTGTATGGTTTCAGTGTATTGGGGCAATTGCAGCATTGGTGTTATTATGGGATTGGGGTAATTACGGTGTCAGAGTACTGCAGCAATTACGGCATTGGGGGAAAGCATGATTTAGGTAAGGTTTTATGGGTATTTGGGTATTGCTGGGGTGAACAGTGTGATACGGTATCAATGATGGTATTGAGTTAATTATAGCATTTGGGAAATCATGGTTTTGGGGTAATGATGATACTGGATTAATTATAGTACTGGAGTACTATATTATGCAGTATTTTTATTGAGTATGACAATATTGGGGTGTTGAGTGCACAACAGAACACACAGGCCTCGTAATTCTATAGGTTGTGAAGATGCATATAATATCTGAACAATACAGTCTCCAAGTCACACCTTTTTTCTTCTTACTTGGATGTGATTAATGAGTCCCCAAGTCACTGATGTAATCAAACCGCAATGTCTGTGAAGTTGAAAGGAGTCCTGATATCTACTCCACACACATAAAGCCAGTCTGATTAGTTGCAATCACAATAAATGAACAGAGATACCGAATCCAAAGAGCTCCCGCTGTGGGCAGACCCTCTCTTTTCAGGTTCACACACGCTTGAGGAATCTGACACTGTTGCTTCAGAACCCTGCTGGCTGGTATGCATAACATTATTTTACATCAAAAGGTAGAACAACTTATTAGTGTATTGTGAAAAATATATTGATCACTTTAGAAACTGAATAATATTGTTTAACTTCTGAATTAGAAATATAACACTGACGTTTGGTTAAATTGTTCAATGCATCTCTAAATTACTGTAGAAATATTGTTCAAATGTACTTCTGGTTTTTATCAATACTTTGCCTTCTCTGTTATACATGTCCCCATCAGTATAACTCTTCAGCATGGCCATACACTCTCAGTGCTGAAACCATAGGCAGGAACTGAGGGCTTGAGTTCAGGCTGCTTTTTCACTGCTGCAGCTTCCGCTGTGCTAATTACAGACACTCAGAGCTGTTCTGGGATCAGCCTGATCGCACCTGGATCTCTCCCTCCTGTAGTGACAATCCTCTCTGACTCATTGCCCCCCGCTGACTCTCAAAAAAAACTTAAATACAAATACAGTATGTAGTGCAAGGTCTCTCATGTCGTCCTCTGTTGTCTTGTACAGCGAGCGCCTTAGTTGGATGATTGCTTTCTATTTCAGTGTGGCATCTTGGGACCTGTGTTTACACGTTCATGCCCCTTGGCTGGTTGCAGTCTTCCGATCAGGTGTTGTATTTAGTGTTGGCCTGAGGTGCTCAGTCTCTGAGATGCAGTAAGAGCTAGGTAGGATTTCAGTAGGGACACGTGGCCTGTGGTGTCGTCATACTTTCCATTGAACGTGTAATCTTGAAACTACATTTTCTTTTTGTCATGCAGAGAGTCGTGCAGGGGAAAGAGGAACAGAGTGAATCATTAATAAGCATCTTTCATTTCTACTCATTTTCACCGACCGGCTAACGCCTCCCTTGATTATCCAAGCCTCCAGGCCCTTTGAAGAGGACATTTTATAGCAAAATTCACTTAAAATTTTCATTTTCAAAGTTCATATTCTTCCATTTCTGTGCTGCTTGTCCAAAGTTTTTTTTTTACAACGGTCACAGAATTCTACAAAAGCATTGTGATTATATTATAACTTAATGAAAAATATTGAACCTGAAAATGAAATGGAAGTAGTAGGCAATGGCATTCTGCCTGATGTTGTAATTGCTTCTGCATTTTTGATAAGAGGACTGTGAATCAAGCATGAGGATGCACCGCTGTTCCTGTGTTTAGAGTCATTTTGATCCACAAATCAAAGAAGTTCCTTTATCCGTACATTGTTTGAATTATACTAGCTTCGACTGTTACAGTTAAAAGGAAAAGTGCCTGAGCAGGACTGATATCTACTGAATGAAACATTGCATTAACCAAGATGCACAACCATAGCCATATACTGTAAGGAAATCGAAAATAACAGCATTAGGAGCATACCTCAGGAAAAAGACAGATGTTACATGCACTCTGAAAGACATTGGCAGCAGACCTCTCCGTCATCAAAGCTTGTTTGGAATCCTCTTTGACATCAATTGATCACAAGCCAAATGGTGCACGGCCCAAGCAGCTACTTCTGCGGGAGCGAGTCGCCGTGCCACGGTATTTCTTCTCCTCTTCCTTTATTTTTTAAATTGAATGTCATTTAATTGAATCAGTGGCATGACGGTACGCATCTCCGCCAGCTTTGAAGTGCAAATCAGATCCCACTGAAGTATGAAAACGCAATCCTGCCGGGGTGGAGGACGCGGGCCCTGTCAGGCCCAGAGAGCGTTGCTGTTTGGAGCGCTATCAGTCTCTGCGGTATCTCAGGCCAGAGGAACTGCGCGCTAACCGCCGCGGAGCTGCCGTTCGGTTTCTGATCTTCATACAGAGAGAAAAATGAAGGGAATAAGAACCTCTTCTTCAGACCGTTGGGCAGAAGATAACAGCTGAAAGACTTCTCAAAGCTCTGCGGGCAGAGAGGAGGGGAAGTGCGCAACACGAGGACCACTCTGCTCGAATAGTGTAAAGAAAAGAGTGACTGCCAAGTCAACCGAATACTCGCACAGTATGGAGGGACCTGTAGCAGTGCTGCCTATTATTATATATGACCAAAATATACCCATATCTACAGTATGGATGGAACTGTAGCAGTGCTGCCTATTATATATTACCAAAATATACCCATATGTACAATATTGATAGACCTGTAGCAGGGCCTCTGCTACTTGAACAGAAACCATGGTGACCGAGTGCCTAGCCATCAGGGGGAGCTCTCTCTCTCTAAGTATGGAGCCTTCCCCACCATCTGTTCTCTCTTATCTTGTTTGTGTCGGGTGAAATTATCTCAAACTTCAGATCCCAGACAAATGTGTCTAAACTCCTTCTCCTGCATGCTCCACTGACTAGGGCTGCTCATTACTGTGAGTTTAATTTGCCTTTCAGCGTTAAACTCCAAAGCACAGGTGCCACCCCTCACTTTTCAGCCTCTTTTACAGCTAAAGCACTCGACTGTCTAATGATCTAAAACAACAGTAAACAAGTTCAGCCTGAGCACATCATATCATCCACACCCCACAGCTTCGGAGCACAGGGAAGTCTGGTGCAAAGCTGCTGTCTGCGTCTGGAGCGTGCGCCTTTCAGTCAATTTGCACGTTAAAGAAAAAAAGAAAAGGAAACCTTGGTTTCACTCTCCCTGCTCAGAAATGTCTCTCTGACCATACTGTCTGCATAACACGTCCGCTCCCTGCTCAAAGATCTCTCTCTGACCATACTGTCTGCATACCACTTACACTCCCTGCTCAAAGATCTCTCTCTGACCATACTGTCTGCATAACACGTCCGCAACAGGGAGGTGTAAAACTCTCCACCAAGGGCATGATCAGTCATGTTTTATTTATGCTATAGTTATTTAATTTCTCTACTGATTACCAAGGAGATGTCCTTTGTGCATTAACCACTCCCAAAAACACAATGAATATCAATATTTACCTATCATCCTTGTGGAACTATTTGAAGCTTCATTAGCATATGTGTACGTATAGAGACTGACTAAGCCCTTGCTGTACCCATGCAGAGACCCTGCTGTCACACTGACCATTGCGTTATGTACTCACATGTTACCATACTCATTTGAAGCATGATCTCCAACTTAGTCGTCAGGCACCACTGTGTATGCTGGTTATCATTCCAATAGCAGAATAAGCTGTTAATGTTCAGTTGGATTATTTACCCTCTTAAGCCACATTATGTCAGAAATACTATCTATGCATGCCATGAAGAATAAAAGTCATATATTCACGTTGTGGTATATTGCAAGCGATTACTTAAAAATTGTGTAAAAAATGATTTTATTGATCAAATTAAAGACTGTGGTGGAATCAATAGGCTTCTAATGGATGAAAGTGTAGACTCATGGGCAGTAGAACTGGTACTGCGGCAGATAATAAAGAATTCAAAGGCAAAGCAAATGACAACAAGCAAACCTGAAAGATCTTAAATACATTTTCAGTAAAATTATTATTAGCCTGTTGCTTCAACTTTCATTTGATGAGCTAAGATTTCCCAAAATAGCACAATAAGCACATGAAAATAAATAATATATAAACATGAAAAGCACCTAATTAACACAAATGAAGAGCTTGTTCAAATTTTGGGATTGCATAAGCAGTGGTACCCCAGGAGTGTGTTTAAGAAACAGTGCTTTGCAATTTTGGTTGCAATGAAAACCAGTATACACAGTGAAACCCATGACTTGAGTTTGAGAACCACCGATGGAAAATAGGTCTGTCTGAGAGATATGGGCGTACATGCGTTGAAAGGAGCGGAACATAATTTAATTAGACAGCAAGACAAAACAAATAGGTTGTTTCGGGACGATGATATAATTTGCCGTGGTGTTAATGAGCTTGCCTGTGTGTGTCTGGTGGGTTTCCTCTCCTCATTCAGGAGCCAGAGTTTCAGCTATGCTCAGATTCTCTTTCTGTCAGGTTTCTGTCAGCGCTGGGCTACTTTATTACCCCTCACAGATGTGCTCAATTTGATCCAATTATTTGGGAATTATATCAAAATTCTTGAAATTCTAATTAACAGAACATAATCAGTATTTCATTTATTGCTTATCTATTTTCATCTACTGCTTCTTAGGTTTTCATGAGCTTTCTTGGGCCATGTCAGCCTTTGACAAGGGTGAACAAATGGGAATCAGGACAGCATGACTCCGTTAGACTGTATGCTAATGCTACCCAAACAGCATTACTTCACTGTATTCATTAGACTGTATGCTAATGCTACCCATACACCATCACTCCACTGTATTAATTAGACTGCACGCTAATGCTACCCAAACAGCATTACTTTACTATATTCATTAAACTGTATGCTAATGCTATCTATACGCCATCACTCCACTGTATTAATTAGACTGCACGCTAATGCTACCAAAACAGCATTACTTCACTGTATTAATTAGACTGTATGCTAATGCTACCCATATGGCATTACTTCACTGTATTCATTAGACTGTATGCTAATGCTTCCCATACAGCATTATCCAGTGCTTGTACTGAGCCCTTCTCTTCTGCTGGTTATCTGGCTCAATATGTCCTGCCTATTTGGAGACGGAGCTGAAGCCAGGTGATTTTGTTGGGTGTTCAGACTGCTGCAGAACCAACTAAAAACACAGAGGTGAATCCATCAATCAGGCCAGTGCTAGGGCACATCAGGCTAATGCTATTTTTATTAGTACATGCACACAGGGTCACTGTGTGGGCCACGTGGAGCTGCTGTTTGGGGACCTGCTCTGGCTCTGTCTTTACCTGGCAAACGGAACGAAAAGGTCCTCCCTGTGCCCGTGCCCTTGAGCCAGCATGAGCTCAGCACCAGGTGGCCTGATGTACGATGGTAACTAGAGACAGTGGCTCAGCTTCTGTACTGCCCTGGTGCTGCAATGGCAGTGTGGCAGGAAGCCAGTAGATTAGATCTGATTTCAGACGATGGGGCGGTGAATGACCGACTGGAGTCTACCGATGACCACTGGAGTCCATTGATGGCTTTATTTTTTGCATCACCTTGAGTTCTTCTCATTCAATCAAAACTAATCAACTACATCCCGACCGTGTGGCAAATAATCAACTGACCTAAAATAATTAAAAACTCTCCTTTCCCGTCCTACGTTTTACGTCAACACTAATGCGGGTGTATTCATGTGTAGTTATAACATGTATTACAGGCACATGCCCTATGTGCACTGGATACTGGCTTTAAGATGCCTTCTATCGGTCCAGTAACTGACATCGCTCAGTGGGATCAAGTATCAGTGGGATCAATATTTTAGTGCTCAGTTCATTCACCTCATCTGGTTTTCTGGGTCTGAACTGTTGATTCATTGAGGTGAAAAGGGCACGGAAGAACTCCACTGTTGCAGATGGTTTATCCTGAGAGACAAGGTTATTGAGCACTTCAATTGGAATACAGTATATGGTTAATCCTAAAGAGGTTACAGTACAAATTTGTGAGCATTTGAAACTGGTACAGTTTAATGTGGTTAAATAATTAAAGTAATGCTGAGTGAGGTGAGTTATGTAGCACTAGTTTCTCCGTCAGTTTAAAAAAAAATATTTTTCAGCTTTCTTGGACTTATTCAAGCAGTGCCATTAATCTAAATGCAGGGCTGATTCTGGCAGGGACAGGAAAAGGACATTATGGTGAGGTTAAAAAACGTGGCATCAGGCAGATCATTTGGGTAATGGCTTTTGTCATACGCCCCCGTGCCTCAGACGTTGATATGGGACGTGTGCTGTGTGGAATCAGACTGCTTCATTAGAGATCTCCCCTGTGCAGAGGCTCTGGTTTCTGCAGAGCTCCATTACAGAGTGATGTGTGCGCAGGTCCAGCACAACTGTGCCTTCTTTACCCAGGAGAGATTCAGCCTCAATATGTCGGACATCACTCCCAGTCTGCCCACCTGGGTGTGTATATTTCCCATAAAAACAAAATAGTACAAGGTTTTATTTCATTATTATTATTATGATCAGCAGCCTTACCTCTTTGGACCCTTCTCTTGGCTGAAGCTTAACTGGCCTGAGCTTGATCAGACTTGGTAAGAGCAGGAGACTGCTGAAGTACTGTTGGGGGCCAGTAGGGGGCAGTCATCTTTCAAGCATTACAGGACGTGCATTAACCATTTTAAATGTATCACACTTTCATCTACAACTTGGACTACAGACATCCAAACTGCCGTTTTATATTGCTGCAACACCATTTACTCTCCCTCTCCTGTGTTCTGGGGAAAATGGCTGCCATGCATCAGCCAGGTAAAAACGTCCTCCTCCACTTTAAAGTACTTTGTGACTGGCAATATCAATGCAAAACATTATTCTCTTTGAATCTCACCTTTTGAAAGGTTTTATGTAGATTGGGACGCAAAAAAAGTATTTTGCCAATGCAAGAACAATGATATTTGAATATCATCAGTACTGATTAAACAGATGGTCTCATGACATATGTACCTCCTCAAAAAAAAAAGTTCTGCTACTTGTTTAGTACTGAGAAAAGCCTATAAAATACTAATTATCTAAGCACTTCATTACAGCATTACCTCAGTGTGAAGTCATTGTACTCTTTGTGTAATTATTCTCCTTTCCTGTGTCTGGACACAGCCACTGAAATGCATACTTTACAAAAGGAACATGAACACGCACCCACGTGCACACTTTACAAGCGGTACATGAACACAGGCACTCACGTGCACACTACAAATAGAAGATGAATAGAATCATTTCTGAATGATGTGGGTTGCAGGAGAGACAGAAGAACAGCATGAGGAGACATGACGTTATGATTCAGGGACAGTCTCAGAATGTTCCATCACTGCTCTGTCTTAACTGCTGATGCTACTTACAGTACTGCCAGGAAGACCTGCTGCACTTTAAATTGTGTCTAACAAAAAGCTTTGAATGGTTTGCGGTGAAACATCTTCAACCTCATCTACATAAAATGTCCTGGAAGAGCACAGCCCTCAATGCCAGTGAAGGACTGTTTCCATTTTTTAAATATGTATTTTAGGCAAGCGCATGAATCTTTCAAAATGTTAACAGCACCAAAGTAAGCCAATGACAGAAGGTGCAATCTTGTTTATGTAAAATAGCTTGGCAGTGTGCAGACCTTCATTTCTGAAAAATACGCTTTTTTGATTGCTAAGCACAGAAAAGCACATGAATTGTTAATTACAATTTCACTTGACAACATGTTTATCTTTGCATATAATCATAATGTCCTCATGACAAGAAATTACAATCTGTGTTTTATGAACCAAGCTTCATCATTTTTTCATGAAATAAAATATATATGAATATGACATATGGACCTTTAATACAGTTTTATTTTACAACAATATACTTTTTTCTTAGCAGAACCACTAAAGAAGACCGCTTGTCGAATTAAAGATTCAGAGGATTAACAATGCTGATTCTACAAAATAAATAGTGGTGGGTAACTGTACTTGTGCTTGGAGTAAATAGCAGCTGAAGTGCTTTTTTCTGGGACTTCATTATGAATCACAGCACTGTGACCTCTGGACCTGGTCCTCAGGAAGTCCCTGATGAACACAAAACCCTGTCCACTTACCCCTCAATCGTGATATTCTGTGATGCTCCAGTCCCCAGTAGGCTCTACACATGTCAAAGCACATATGTGACTCCCCAGTTAGCCTGGACCGCAGTAGGAATTCACGCAGCAATAATAGGGGAAATGTTGTTCACCTGTAAACAAGCGAGTAATGTTTTTTTCTTTTTTAAACCTTTCACTGTTTTATCTTTTACACAAGTACACAGTGTCAGTAACACCCTGAAGATGGATGTAGTCCATTCTCTCCCATCTCCACCAACCACAGTAATAATGGTAATCAAGTCATGTGACAGGAAGGTAATTACTCAAGCTCATTTAATTTAGTGATTATGTTCATCAGTTACCTGTAGTTTACCATAAACTTCAAAAATAAAATTATAATTCAAAGTATATCCATGGTATCAGCAAGGCAATCATTTAAAAATGGCACAATTGAATCAGCTGCCCACGCACTGCTAGCCATAATGAGTGGAGGGATGGCACTGTCTCCTGTTGTGCTGTTCAGCCTGTACGTTTGGAGCAGTGCTCACCCTTCTGTTCCTGTGCTCCTGCATGAATGCTGGTCACTCCAGGCACAATTGGCAATTCAACCCAGGGAAGAAAAAAGGAGAAAAATATGTTTATCCTCAAAAGCAAGCATGCATTGCAAGGAGATAATGACATTGAAATTTTGCTTCGAGTAAAAACGCCCGCCAGAAGATTTTAAATTGAAATGACATTGTGTTAGTCACATTGCTTTTCTCAATCCTTCCATATGAGTCACCCAAATAAAATAAAAAATCCATGTATAAAATTCAAATTTTCAAATAGAAAAATAGATTAATGTCAAAAAATCAGCTGTATGGCACAGAGGGATATGTAGGATTAATCTCAGTTGAAGATAACAGGTTTTAGGCCATGTATTACAAACAGACTAGCAAATACGAATAAAAAACATATTTTTTTTCAAAAACCAAGCTGAGCATAATAGGCTCCAGGAGTATAGCTCTGTTTAACAGTTTCTACATTGTTAGAGTATGATATTCATGACATTTTTTAAATTAGTTGTTAAAAACGGTTCACCAGAAGAAGTGTGGTTCTTGGGCTGCACTTAAAAATATATAATGTTTTAGATTCATGGCTCATTACAAATGATCTGTTCAATCTGCTAATTGCACATTGCACATTCCCGTCCTACTTACGTTGTCTTTGAAACTCTTTTTATTAATATTATAATGTGCCATGCAAAAACACTGAGCCCCCCTCAGATGCAACGGGGTTCACAATAGCAGCTAACGCTCACTGCCACAGGCCAAACACCGTCTGATGCGGTGACGAGGGCTGGTACGCAATGCTCATAAGAGACTGCAACACGCACAGTCCTGGCTTCTTGGCACTGTCCCAAAATGTTTCCTCCAGGAAATTGAAATGGACACAGAGCCAATGAAGAGGAGAGCGAGTGAGACTGAGCAGTGTGCGGTGGTTCAGTCATGCATTATGCAGCTTTCCTTCTACTCCTGGTATATAGGGCTTGATTCACGGCTTCAATTTGACGAGCCATACTGGATTTGGGAGGCTGGAGGAATCCCATGGTTTGCTGCCGGTTGGAACCGTATCTGCAGAAATGCTAAACCTGTGGCTAAAACACATCCAGAAATTATTTAACAGGCCTTCTGGTATCATCAAGTCAGCCTTCCCTTTAAACATAGAGAAAGTGAATGACTAAATCTTGAATCTGAATAATTGACAAAGATGGACCTGAACAGCCAAAACGAGTTATTATGAGCAGCCTGACGATGACAGCAAAGATGCACAATAAAGAGACATGACTGCCATGATAATCCCTGCACTGCCCTGGTATTGTATAAATCAACTTAAAATGTCTAGCAGAAATCTTGTAAAACTGTTTTCCATATTCAAACACCCCACTGGTGTCTTCCCTTGGAGTGAGAGGGTAGGTTGAAAATGAATAAGTTACAGTAAAGCTGGCCAATATGTCCATAAAGATGAAATGGTGGCTCCCTCCCGCCTCTTGTTGTTTCCTCCCTGCACCACACAGCAGGCACCTCTGGGATCATTAATATGGAGTCCTGGCTCATCTTTATGAGGTTTCTCTGGGTGTTCTGCAGAATGCAGTCTGCATGGGAAATGGCTGTCTCTGCGTTATTTCCTTGCTCATGGACAGCAATACTTGGAAAAGTAGTGGTATCCTAAGTACTAAGAACTCAGAATAATATACGGTGCAGCCTTCTCTGGATTCTGAAAGCTGAAAAAAGGAGCCAGAGTTTGCTGGAGGCCCAATTAGTGTAGTAGTCACTTTGGAGACTCCTACAAAAAGGCCTATCAATATTCAATGCAGACTGGTGACATTATGAATCGTTAGTCTACACTCAGTGAGCACTTTATTAGATAGGGCTGTACACCAATTTGTTAATGCAAATATTTAATCAACCAATCATGTGGCAGCAACTATATACAGAAAAGCATTCAGACGTGGTCAAGAGGTTCAGCAGTTTTTCAGACCAAATGACAGAATGGGGAAGAAATGTGATCTAGGTGACATGGAATGATTGTTGGTGCCAGACAGGGTGGTTTGAGTATCTCAGAAACAGTTCTCCGGGCAGAAATGTGTTGTTAATGAGAGGGGTCAGAGGAGAAGGGCCAGACTGGTCGAAGCTGACAGGAAGGTGACACTAATGCAAATAATCATACATTACAACAGTGGTATACAGCAGAGAATCACTGAACACACAACACGTCAAACCTGTAAGTTGATAGGCTACAGCAGCAGAAGACCAATAAGTCTAAAAATAAGTCTAATAAATACCTAATAGAGTGCTCACTGAGTATAGATGATTTCGCATTACTGCATTACTATAATTTTACTGTATTATTAGGACAGAACACCTAAAATACAATATATCTTCCTGTCATAACATTTGTGCCTTCATGTTTATTTAATTTATGGGGGACAAAATCAACATTATTTCCTCAACACAACAATGAAAAACCTGGCAAAATTCTACCAAATGCCACTTTAACATCCTTCCCTAGCCCATTAAATGGATTTTGTACCATGATCCATTGCAGAGGTACAGGAGTTTACCCCTGAGGAGATAAAAAAGAGAGGGTAAACTATAGATAGTTCCATGGGCTTAAGCTAGCAGAGTGACAAGAACCCTAAATGTTTGCTGATTTTGAAGATGGCAGTTCGACATAAGCCCAAGGCTAAGTTTCATGCTAACTCTACTGTGTTGCAGTAGTGCTGCATGGTGTTCTGTTCAAGCTTTCATAGTAGTATCAGATCATGCCATGGACCACTGGCTATGTTTCAGTGTTCACTTTGCAAGAGGACTAGCAAAATGAGTCAAAAAAAAAATCCATGTCAGAGTAAAAAAAAACCTACTGATAAAATGAGATTCATTGCAAAATTCTCTGAGGTCCAGCACAAATAGAGAAAAGAGGAAAGAGCCAGGTTTGTTATAAGCCCCAAAACAGCAGGACACTTTTGTTTTTACACAAAATAGTAATTCAAAGAGCTGAAGTACAGTATATAAATTTTTATGTGCAAAACTGGAGTAGATTTCAACCAAAAGTATCGGAGAAATATATAATATTGAAGAAATACATTGTGCAAACAACCAATTTATGACTTAATGGATTAACAGCGACTGTTTAGGAAATGTTTCTGCTGGTGGATCAAGTCACAGTTTCTGTAATATGTACAGAATATCTACTGCACACATGTAACAAACTGACACCACATTTGGAAACGATTTCACTGTGTGAATAACGCTGTCTGTGTGATCAGTCCCCAGCCATGTGGAGTTTGGAAGCTTTTGTTTTTGCTCAGTGTGATGTACGCATATCAAGTGTAATAGGAAATATAATAGGATGGGGGTGCTTCAAAAATGGGCGGCTTCAAAGCTCTTGATCATGGTAATCAGTGAAAAGAAATTGATGTTCGTACATGCCAATCGATCAAAGCTTGGTGTAAATTGTTCACTATTTGTGCTAACAGGGGGCCTTACAGCCTTGATCAATCCAGCGTTCTTTTCTTTATCTGCACATCCAGTAATTGTTGTTTCCATGCGAGTGTCTAAGGTAATGGCCAAGTTCTAAAAACAAGCACCTTGTGATGGTGGATATGCCTGCATTAACGGGCTCTGAATCGTGTACAGGAGAGCAGCAGTCTCTTCCACACAGACACTGTTCACCGCATATACAGTCTGACAGCTGATTGGCTCCCCCATCAGTCATCCAGCGCAGCGATCGGGGATGTCAAATCAGGAACTGTGTCCTGCTGGGAAACCGTCACTGGAAGGACAGTGTCACAGTGGTTACCATGGTAATGACATTTCCAGGGTGCCCTGCACCTGCAGAGTTAATTACCTGTGATCACATGGGCGCTGGAAGGAGGACGAGGTGAGGAATGTGAAATCGCAGCTTCCCGTTGGGAAAGGAGCACTGCTGTGTGGGAGTGCGGGCCTGTCAGCCTCCTCTGGTCACCATGGAATCAGTCACTTCCATCTACCCAGAAAGCAACACTCTCTGCTTTTAATTTAATGCATGCTGGGAAACACGCCCTTGAGAAACTCTCATCCTCACGACTTCTTATGCTGAACTAGGAGCCAGTACAATGTGCTCAGTATTGAGGGATCTGCCTAATTCCACTGAGTCAGTAATGGGTCTGAATTCAACTCCCATTAATAGCCTACAGTAGTAGAGGCATGACATTGCATGCACATGATAATGAGCATGTAAACCCCCAGGATTCACTGACTCATATGTGACATGTTTCTCAGGCTTGGTCTACAGTATGTGTGGACATGTGACCACCCCTTCAACTTGTTTTTTGTTTGTTTTTGGGAGTGGATTTCCTGTGTAATTTACCACGCAAAACAATCCACCAGTAATTGTTGTAGAGTTGACTTGAAAATGCTAGATTAAATGTTAGAAGGATGCTGTCTCATTGTTGTATTATCACTGGGCTCATTTAAAATATTTTTTTCTCTGGTGCTTCAGTATATGACAAAAATTAGTATATTAAGATTGGTCTTGAGTGTGGATAGATTTTAACTGGAAGAAAACACTCTAAGCCTAATTATTTCCAAAAAATAGTTAAATCATAAAAAAAGGATTTAGGCTTTAAAACAGCAGCGTGCCTTGCCATTGTAATCATCAAATATCCGCAGCTCTCTCTTGTGGGACAGCGATGCTCATTTGCAATTTTTTCCATTTTGATGATTCTGTGTTTCAGAGTTCATAAAAATATCTATCCATCACCTCTGAATGTTTCCCATATGACTGAGCTCTGAATATTTATGAATGATTATATGTTTACTTTTGAATTCCGATTCTTAAGCATACATCAATTCAATCAGCTCTGCTCAGTGATCCATCATGGGGGGAATACAAATATGAAAATATTATATTTGTATTATATTATTATTGTTGCTGTGATTAATTAATTTAGGTAAAATACTGCATATTCAGTACAATGACTGGATATCACACAACAGTTTTTTTAAGTTGGTGTGCGCTTTTCTCACTTTGAGCACCTGTCCCTCAAAGGTCTCTCCGGGTGCCATAGTCTAATAAGTAAGCCCTCATATTTCTTCATAGTGATAAAGCAGTGAATACGAGCAGGGAGTGAGAGAGTGAGTGTCAGTGTCTGAGTGCTAAAAGTAGAGAGAGGGTGCTCACCCCATACAAATCACAATGACTGGTGTCATCTGAAAGCTCCTAATCAGAACGCACCGATTCCAGCTATACAGATTTGCATTTCTGCCTCACAGATTGATGTGAACAACTGGAAAATAATCAATTTTGGTGCTGTTTATTCTTGAGCAGAGCAATGATTGGGCATGCAAATCTTCCATTTTGCAATTTTTAAAATTTATATCCAAATCAGAATTCCTGTTAAACAACAGAGTGAGTTTGTTTGTTGTTTGTTGTCATGAATATTTGCCTTCGTTCACTCAACATTTGCTCTTAACTTTTATTTACCAGTACATTTGTGCTCTTGTTAGTCATAGTTAAAGACAAATGTTGATTTAATTCCAGCCAGTGTGTTCCAGACAGTGCTTTTGAGATGATGAATAGTGACTTTGTGTTTCAGATGCTATTAAAGTATTAAGAAAGATAAAACTACAAAATACATATCTGTGCACCTCCTCAGTCTCCTCTCCCCCAGGTGATTAACCGTCCCTTTTAGTATCTGTGCACATCTTTACTTCATATATATGAAGAAGGTGAAAAATCATCCTTAACTATGGAAAAATGAACTTGTTTAGGAATCGTTTTGGAGCAAACCATTTTACAGTGACATACTATTACTAAGGAGACATGTCCCCTGCACTTTTACAGACTGCATCATAAACTAAACATAATACCCCAACAACCCCTACCCATACGATTTGCCCAAATTGTACCCATATTGCTATGGTAGCTGTCTAATGCTGATTTGTTATTTTTCAATTCCAGTACTGGGGCGCCACATTAGAAAAAAAGAAACCTGGCACTTGGAATGAGTGACAGTCGCAGGTCAGGGCTAATAGACCTGAGGATGCAGCTGGGCACAAAGGGTACGATCAGGCACAGTACGGGGAAATATCTGCGGGATTGTGATAAGCAGTGCATCCATTGAACAGTAAATCCATTTATTGGGTTAGAGCCAACCTAACTGTGTGAGGCCAGGCCTGAATTTGAATTGGACAGTCCGGGGGTGGATGTTGATGGGACAGTCCCTGAGGCAGAGGACATTAGTTATGTTTCCCACAGGGTTGATTTCTGGGTCTCCTCCTCTCCCTGCTGTACATACTGATTGTTTTTGTATGCAAATAATAGTATGCAAGTGCAGTCTCGAATAAAGAGCCTGTAGAATAGCAGATCCTGAATGCAGCATTATCAAACCAGCTAAGCCATCTTCGATAATGAGCTTTCACTTTACCCTTAGAAAATATGGTTCCACTTCAAGCTTCCCGATATAAACTTATGAAAGTGCTATGTCCTCTTCTGAATCACAAGCCTTTCAAGGAATTGCTGACTTTCCCACATTAAGCTGAGATACAGACTCTCAGCCTGCAAGTCTTTACCAAGTCGCTTTTCATCCGAGATGCTTACAAATACAATAACAAAGCTCCAGTTTCGCAATGAGCCATTTTAGGAATAACAGTGTTCTGCACATTGCAGTGATGTGGCAAGCATTCCTTTTGGACCAGGTCAGGTTAAGGAGAAGACCAGGTCAGATTTAGAAGAAGACCAGGTCAGATTTAGAAGAAGACCAGGTCAGATTTAGAAGAAGATCAGGTCAGGTTTAGAAGAAGACCCAGGTCAGGTTTAGAGGAGGACCAGGTCAGGTTTAGAAGAGGACCAGGTTTTGGCCTCACAGACTGAACCTTGCTGGTGCAACATGCAGCGGAATTGTTCCAGTATTACCAAATGCTTAGCCATTCTGTCACATTTCTGCAGCATGCAGTAGGCGGCTCCGGAAAAACAGTGGTCATATTTGTTTTAATTCAGGTGCTATTCAAACTAATTTGTGGCAAAGTGAATGAATATAACAGAGGAATTGGCTAGGAAGATTTGTTAGGCTATGTTTACCGTTGTTGTGGAGTTCTATCATTTGGACTGAATTATTCATAGATGGGAAGTGTTGCGCTTTCTGTTTGCGAATGAAATGGATCTTCATGGCTGGCTTCAGTGTTGCAGGAGACCAGCCATTTTCGGACAGCCATTTTGTCTGTTTTAAAATCCTCTACCATATAATGCTGCGATTTACGGCGAAAATTGACATTTTGAACCGTAACCGTAAAAACGCAAAAAAAACAGTCAGATAGGCCTAAAGTAATGTCATTTATAATCCTAGAGATTACAGGTTTTGAGCTATCTATACCGTATTTACACTTAGTCAGCCCCTCACAGTCAGTGGATGATCAAGCCTCACAATCCTAAATTCCCCGCTGTGTCATCAGCCCAGCTCCTCATCTCCCCTTTCACCTCCGGAGGAAATGAAATATCTCTGCTCCTGCAATAAGTAAGGGCTGCAGAGAGACCAGGTATCCAGAGGGCAGAGATCACGCTGTGGACAGCCTGCAGATAAGCTCCTGTCGGCCATCTGATTACAGGTGACTAATACTGGTGTCCACTACAGGATGAGGATGGGAAATACTGCCACTTGTACTTTCAGTCCAATACCATGTAATACCAGATATAGTGTTGCCAATTGCACCTTGTAAATACATAATACTGTAAATAAAATATGTTGCTGTCCTTTAACAGAGCTGAACAGACCTGTCAATATTTCAACATCAGTGGAGTACCCCTTCCCTACCAACAACGTTGCCAACCTCCCAAAAACTATCTAATCTACGCTGTGTTCACTGCGTTTGAAAGGGATCATGTGATGATCAATGCAATATCTGCTTAACCCTTTGCCCCCCTGTGGTTAAGTCGTCAATGTCTCAAATTATTGTTGCATTCATATTTATATCATGTAAAAAACTGCAACAACTGGCGATGCCAGTTTTTTAAAAAGAGCAGCCTAGATGCTTCTATTCCACGCCTGGCCTACACTCAGTGTCCACTTTACTAGGTTGACCTGTACACCAGCTTGTTAATGCAAATATTTAATCAGCCAATCATGTGGCAGCAACTAAATGCCTAAAAACTTTCAACCAAACCAATTATCAGAATGGGGAAGAAATGTGTTCTAAGTGACTGTGACTGTTGAATGATTGTTGGTGCCAGGCAGGGTTGTTTGAGTATCTCAGAGACTGCTTATCTCCTGGGATTATCACAGGATTTGCAGAGAAAAGTGCGAAAAACAAAAAACATCCAGTGAGCAGCACTTCTGCGGGCAGAAATGAGTTGTTAATGAGAGAGGTCAGTGGAAAAGGGCAAGATTGGTTGAATCTGATAGGAAGGTGACAGTAATGCAAATAACCACACATTACAACAGTGATATGCAGAAGAGCATCTCTGAGCACACAATGTGTCAAACCTCTAAGTGGATAGGCAACAGCAGCAGAAGACATAATCAGTCTAAAAAATAGGTCTAATAAATACCTAATAAAGTGCAAATATATGCTCACTTTACAAAATACATTGGTTTTATTAATGCATATACCTATATATTCAGTTTCATCTTAAAGCATCTATAATTAATGATGATTTGCTTTTCTGCTGTAAAGCGATCACATTTAACATAATAACATCACAGAATGGGAATTTTCCACGCAAATATGTCTAAGCTTGCATTTAGGCTGTCTCTTATACTTTGTAAGAGATGTGAAAAATAAATGCAGTTTCATTACTATAATGGAGCATGGGGTGCGATTTGACTTTGGGAAATAATGTTTTTCAGTTGTCCTTGATGGACCTCCCATTTTCAATTACATACCTGCTTCCATTATGCATGCATCAGAATGCGTGTCTCTCTCACTCAGCTCAAAATCTAAATTGAGTGATTGGATTTCAGCTTGCGATAAATACATTAATTTGTCTTATTTTTCTGGAATATAATGTCTCGTGTTAGCTGGTAACTCCTTTCACTTTCGAAACACTCTGTGATAGCAGTGTGTGTCGGCTGTCTGTCAGTTTGTCAGCAGCTTCTCAGGCAGAGAGGAAACCAGCTTTGCTCTGTGTGCCCTCCAAGGGCTCTGCCCTCAGCACAGGGCCGTATACATAACGCACCCTCTAATACTTATTGCAGTCTTATTACATCGGTCTGTTCTCTCCAAAGTGAGACAGAGTGGTGTTTTTGTTGCATTTCGGGCAGTGAGGCGGCACACGCGCTGCCTGTGGGGCTGTGGGATGTAATCAGGCTGCCGCAGGGCCTGGTGCTGGGTGCTAATGCGAGCCTGCCCATGCAGGGAACCGAGCCGGGGCTGGAGGTGGCGTCTGATCTCAATGCGTATGGTGAAGCAGGTAATGGAGGTCAGGGTTGAAGGTGTGTTTGGTGTGCTGCTAGCGGAGGGGGAGGGGGGGAGACTGTGCTTGCTGTGGCCCGCTCATCAACCCTCCTCTGTTTCACAGGCTTTGGTCGAGCGACTTTAGCACCAGAACAGCTACAGAGGGAGGGGGAGTATCTGTGCTGGACAGTGTATGAGAGGCTGAGATCAAAAGAGAACCCAGGCTTTATTAGTGCTGGCCACATTCATACCTGCCTTGAAGCTCTTTGATGTGTTCCTTTCCAACTTTTTTTTTATTTTTTATGCCGGACATTCATGGACATTCAATTGCCTCACAATTATTGAGAGATCAGCATTTGTTTTGTACTTGTAAAATATGTTCATTGTCTCTGTATTTTTGTGTTCCAACAACAAAAATGGCACTTGCAGACTAATTGCAAATTCAAAACCTCTGCCTACTTTATATGTATGAGGGCACCAGTCATTTACAACATTCCGGGAGGTATGAAAGATTTAGGAGGGATTCAGCCTTAAAGGATGGATTACAGCATGAGTCACTTTAGCCTCTGATCAGTCTTCAGTGCCCAGTGTGAAAACTACACTGCGGTACACACGCACAAATAACACACACACACACACACACACACACACACACACGCACATACACACAGAGACACACACAGATGATTACAGAGATACAACTCTGATGTTGTGCTGAATTTCCAAACTCAAGTGCAGTAAGTGGAACCACAAACATGAAAGCCAGTAACTTGCTGTCATAGATGGTGGATATTGGGAACCCTGGCGTGTGACCCATTTTTATCTTTGACAGGACTCTAAGGAGGGGATGTTACTTTACCAAGCACACCACTTACTTTTCCAAACATATTCTCAGCAGACAGGAGAATTAACCATTGTTTTGCTGCAATTTTTTACCCAGGTCTTTTGCTGTGGTTTAATATGTGTTCCATTATCAATGTAAAATCCAATTTCATTTTAAATCCATTAACAAAGATGAAGCCACTGTCAATGCTAATTAATGTCATTAACAAGCCATGCTACATGCAGGTCACTGTTAAGGTCGACTACAGTAGCAACTACCCAGATCCTGTCCTCCTCGTTAAAATACCCCTGGTGATTACTGTCTGTCCCATCACTTCTCTGTGACATCTACTGTAACCATGGAGACGTGAGAGTGGTGTCTGGCATGCTGCAGAACTGCACAGAAAGCACAGACCCTGTTTCAGGAAGTCAGCTAATTGGCACTGTGTTTTTTCTGTATGCCCAGCCTTCAAAGGGCATGCAAAATTGATTGTTACTTACAAAACAATTTTCCTGTTTCCCTCTGAAAACGCATATACAGTAGATTATGAAAATATTATTTAGTATTTATTTTTTAAAGGTTTTTGTTTAACTATTGCTCGGCCCTTGCACTAATAATTAATAATTTAGTGGCACATTAGACCTAGTGACGTAGTGCCAGTCTTACCTGCCACACTGGGCTGGGCTGGTGAGACGGTTCAGTTCTGATTACAGCCCCAGAGGCCAGAGGTGAAAATGCCCCTCTGCTTTAATATTTCACACCCCATCAATATTTTACACAGCAGGGTCATGGATCACATTCTAACTACAGAGGAACTGAGCCCAAGGCCCAGGTCACACATGCACCAGCTGAGTGTGTGTGTGTGTTGCTTGTATGCTTGTGTGTGTGGTGTGTGTTTGTGTGCATAGGAGAGACTAAGAGAAAGTGGATGTTTGCATGTACAGTACTTTCAATTTGACATCAGGCTGGTATGATGTTATCAAACTGTGTTGCTCTTGCAAATATACTGTATATGTGCAAGCAAGAGTGCTGTGTGACAGTGAGATGATTTGTGGATTTCCACCTTTCAGTTGAAGCAGAATCAATACCTGCAGTGTAAAACATCCAGACTGACCCCTGGGCTGGTAGGGAAGCTTGGGAACTTTGGCATATTTAGATTTTTAAAAACGTGTGATGTAATGGAGAGAGGTACTATGGAGGCAGCATCACTATGATGACTTCTCACAGGACACCCCATTGTGGTTCCCCATTGCCACATAAAAGCACAGCCACCACTAGAACGCTGCTGCCTGACAGGTGATGAGGAGGTCGGGCCCAACATTAGCAGCTTTAGTAATTTTCCAGAGTTTGCAAATTTAAGCGTACTTACTGTAAGCTGCTGAGGCCAGATAAGCAGGGCCTTTCTATGACTGGCAGCAGAGGAGATACTGCAGCACTGAAGATGATACGGACTCCTGCTCACTCCGTATGAAGCCTCCGTGCCTGGGAAGGTTTCCTTGAGAGTCGCACGCTTTCCGCTGGCTGTCAGGCGCCTGTGTGTCAGCAGCCTCAGCCCCGGAGGTGAGAGGAGGGCCTGGTGGCTGATCCAGCCGGGCCGTGCTCCAGTGAGCCGTCTCATCTCCGGCAGGCAGGACCTTTCTGCAGCCACTTACAGCCTCATCCTGCACCGCCAGGCCCCACAGTGCCTCAGGATCCGTGCCACAGGCAAGGTTACAGAGGCGCTAACCTTCACAGCTATGCCACATTACAGATTTCACACCGTGGGAGAACGAAGGAAGTTCATGCTTCATTGAAACTCTGTGATCTAATGGATATAGGCTCATTGCTGCAGCGTACTCCGTTATACTCATGAAGATTGCACCAGCTGCCACTCCTGTTCAGTCTGCAGTCTGTCTGCTGAGCTGCGCTGTCCCTGCACCTGAAGAGGACGTTTCATGTGCAGTGCTCTTATATGACCACAAGGGGCAGTCCCACTGACTGAACCCCCTCCCTCAGTCCTGGTGTGGACTATCATGAAAGGTCCCATAGAGCTGCTGCCACAGCCAGCATATAGAATGAAACGACCAGTCCAGTGGTCCTCGTGCCTGGTCCTGGAGAGCCGCAGGGTGTGCTAGCTTTCATTGTTCAATTAAAGCAGTTAATTACACAGTAAACTCACCTCACTTGGTTTCTTGAGTCTGGATTGGTTGCCGATATTAAGGGGGAAACAAAACCAGCAGTACACCATGCAGCTCTCCGGGACCAGGAGTGAGAACCACTGGTTCCAGACCATGGGTACTGTCACCATCCCAAAACTACCCAGCTTCCCCATATACCTGGAACCAATTTCTTGAATGATTAAATGTGAAAAGATTTTATTCAAAATTCTATCAGTTATTCTTATAGTTATTATAACTGGTAATACCTGCTGGGATTGTTCATGTGTCCACTAATTACCAATAAAGTAGCCACTTTTTGTTTGCATTATTTAATATGACTATGATTTTTATAATACCCAACGCTAATTTTGAGACAATTAAAATATAAACCATATGAAAACAGACAATATAAAACCCACTTCTGCCCTAAAATGGGCTAATATTTCAAACCACAAAGCTTTCAAAGGCAACTCCAGTTACTTTCATGGGCAAGTGTAGTTAGAGATTCAGCTGATTTGTATTTCCCTTGGGTGTTTGATAAATAATCTCAATCTTCTGCTTGAATTGCATGCGGTGGGGAGGAACACAGAGGTACGGACATCCTGTAATTTGACATTCAACTCCTCTGGAGTAATGTGCGCTGATTTGAAATTTGAGCAGGAAGCTGAGGTGAGATTTATTGATTAAGCCAGCCGGGTCTGGTGTCGCACAATCACTGGACAGAAAATAAATGATGTCTTTGCATATTTGCATGATGGATGACTCAAATTGCTTTCATAATCAAGCTTCAGCAGATAAGAGCTTTGAATTCTGGTCTTCTTCATACTTGATAAGCTAGCACCAGAGAGGAAATATGTTGCCTGAATCCTGAGATTAAGGCTTTGGGTCAAAGTACTTTTTTTCTTTATTTCTAATTGAACACTTTAGCAGAAGTTAAATAAAAGTTGCTTTCTTTTTTCTTTTATTTTCTTTTTGACTGTCTTAGGAAATTTAGCTTGAGGGAGATTTGCTTGAGGTCATCCGTGGGAGAAAATGTCTTAGGAAATTTTGCTTGAGGGAGATTTGCTTGAGGTCATCCGTGGGAGAAAATGTCAGAAAGCCGTTTCCCCGTAACCGTGGGAACTGACAGAAGGAGTTCAGAATGAAGGATGAGCCTGATGTGACATGAGGTTGATGGCAGGGACAGCGTGGCTGCACTCGGCCGGCACGCTCACTCTATAGACATAGAGCAGAGCCCTGCAGCACTGGCTCTAGAGACCAGGCTTCCCTATCACTGCTTCATATGGCTCGAGCAAGTGCAATATAGCACCCAGGAAGCTATGCTGTGTTGAGAGATTGGGAAATCTATAGAAAATAAATAATATATACAATTATTTACACAGGCGGCACGGATGGTGCAGTGGGTAGCACTGCCGCCTCACAGCAAGGAGGTCCTGGGTTCGAATCCCCGTCGGCCGGGGCCTCTCTGTGCGGAGTTTGCATGTTCTCCCCGTGTCTGCGTGGGTTTCCTCCGGGTACTCCGGTTTCCTCCCACAGTCCAAAGACATGCAGGTTAGGCTGATTGGAGAGTCTAAATTGCCCGTAGGTATGAGTGTGTGAGTGAATGGTGTGTGTGCCCTGCGATGGACTGGCGACCTGTCCAGGGTGTATTCCTGCCTTTCGCCCAATGTATGCTGGGATAGGCTCCAGCCCCCTGCGACCCTGTTCAGGATAAGCGGGTTCAGATAATGGATGGATGGATGGATTATTTACACATTTATACATACATTTACATGAAACACATATGCTGTATAGTTTATGTTAAAGTAAGGTAAGTTTGGTTTTTATGTCTGTATTTTTCCCAATATATATGCATTTAATAGTATTGTGTAACATTATATAAAATGTTTGTCGATTTGGTTAAACAAATGTAGAAGTTTAGAGTTTGAGCTGTGAGTAAAGTTTCAGTGTCTCCCTCTTGTGGTCCAAGCTGGAACGTCACTTGCATCTATACATTGAACACCTGTTTGTTACACATTGGTAAATGGTAAAATGGTTGGCATTTATGTAGCGCCTTTATCCAAAGCACTGTACAATTGATGCTTCTCATTCACCCATTCATACAAACACTCACACACCGACGGCGATTGGCTGCCATGCAAGGCGCCGACCAGCTTGTCAGGCGCATTTGGGGGTTGGGTGTCTTGCTCAGGGACAATTCGACACAGCCCGGGCGGGGGATTGAACCGGCAACCCTCCGACTGCCAGAAAACTGCTCTTACTGCCTGAGCCATGTCGCCCCCCATTGAACACCATTGTTTATATTTTTGTCAAAAAAGAGATATATAATAGGACTACATGTTTGTATCTTAAACTGACTAATGGGCAACATCAACCTTTCTGAATTTGGTACAGCCCTGCAAAAGTCTGTAATGCCAGCCCAATTGATTGATGGGAATGCTTTATTTTTAACCTTGACCCAAAAGGCAGTGTTCCTGACCGCAGGCTTGACCAATGGCATGACCAAATTACCAGAAATGGACAGTTAATCAAATGGATGGGGGGCAAGTTTCATGAGCTCTTACCAGTAGCTTACATGGCAGGTTTGAATTCAGTATAATTTCTGCACTTTTCATTTCACACATCCTTTTGCATTGGTTCACGAATGTAACTAAATTAACTGCTTTTATTTTAGCTTCGTACAGTGGTACGTTTCTTTCCTGGGCGCATTTCGCCCAGCTGGCACAAAACGTAGCCTAACTGCTACTTTTCGCAGTTTTTCATGAAGTTTGTGAATTAGTGGCTTACTTTGACTAGCTACAAAATGGAGAGCTACAAAATTTCTAATTTTACCTCCCCGACATCACAACTGATTCGTAGGACATTTACACTGCATGCCGTCCATTCCTAAACAGGCCTGATATGCGCACATCCTTGTGAGACGGTCTGCTATGCTTTTAATAAACTGTTATTTCAGTGTCTGGATGGAGATTTCACGAACACACACCCACTGCATTCTAATCGGATTGCCGGTCAATCGAATATGAAAATGAAAGCCCCAGCGCCGAATCTCATTGGCCAATAGCTTATGTGGCTCTTCTCCCACATTCCATTACGTGGAGCACTGAAATAAAACGGTCGCTGGATCACTGATGAGGGAAGAAAAGTTAGCTAACCTATAGTATCTCAGCACAACACCGTTTGCACGGATCAAGTGTGGAACTAACTGCAGGGAAGATCTGATAGTGGTCAGGAGCGGCGAAGACAGTTGTGGTAATACGTTCTCCTGAAGAAATGGTTCTGTCAGTGCGGGGATATAACCGGACTGCGAAGTAACATTTCTATGACAGACGGCAATAATTGACCAGGGGGCTACCGCGCTTTTCCTGTGGCAACCGGGATTCTCGAGGCTATATGGAGAGGATGTCGGGATGGCTTGCACGAGGAGAACCAAGACTTTGGTGTCAACATGTGTTATCTTGAGCGGAATGACCAATATTGCATGTCTTCTGTATGTCGGTTGGGTCACCAATTACCTCGCGAATGTGTACATCAAAGTTCCCGAACCTGTTCCGGAGAAAAAGTTGGAAGAGGACAGCAAAGGGGAAACTTTGAGGATTATACAACGACTTGATCGACTCGAGAATGTTGTCAACCAGCACATACAAGGTATGATCTTTTTATATACCATCACACAATATATTTAACGACACTGCTGGTCTGTCCACTGAACATGTTAAGCATTAGATAGGTGATTAGTCCGCGGAAACATTAATACGTTATAATTCGTGGATGTAGCCTAATCTGCGGGCACATGTTTTCAAGTCACTTTTGTTAGTTTAGATTTCTCGTATTTTGTGCTGTTATATTTGGTTTTATGTGCGTGGCTCCTCTGGTGCGTCGGATTGCAGCTGGTGGTGCTTTTGAATGGATTTATGAAAATATGGATTAAATGGAACGCACCGTATATTTACGCGTTGGAGGAGGGTTGCTTCAACGAGTAAACGACTGAATGCAGAATTCATGCCAACATCACCATGCCATTCACTACAAACGTGTATACTTACTTATCCCAGAAATTACTTATAGAAAAAAATAAAACAAAATTCATGCTGCAATTTCTTTTATTTTTCTTCCTATATGCCATGTATAAATATATAGTTTGAAATGCGTCTTCACGCAGAAATGAGTACATGCGTGCACGCGGAAACAAATCGTCTCAACTACGATTCTGCAGTAATTTAATTTCGCGACATGTTTTGGTGTTCTCATGGCACTGTATTTTCAGTAAGCTAAAGCTGAAACTGTTTATCGAATCAATTCTCCAAGTTGAAAGTTGAGAAGGAACGCAGTTCCTTTGTATTAAATGGCACATTAATCTTAAATTGCATAGGATGAAGAACTTGAACGGAAACCGTAGGCAGCATATTATGTGACAGAAATGATAGCTATGGAAACACAACGTAGTTTAAAAAAATCTGAACAATAATCATAATAATGATGATAATAATAATAATCCAATCACCCACAATTATGTGCCAAAATGCACTGACTGTTAGCTGCTGTTAGATGCTGTTACTATAAGACCTGAAGGCAACCGGGACATTGCAGTTCTTGCGGTTCAAGCATCCATTCAAAAGAGAACATTTCAGAGGAGCCAGGCTTCGCGGAAAATTGAATAACTTGAGTCTCACTAAGTGCTGCGTTTACGTGGACAAAGACGCTTCCACAATGGAAATCGTCTTGTCCTTTTTAACAGACCGTGCTCATAGATTGGAAGTGGCACAATACACAGTGTGCATTCCTGTACATTTATTTGCTTTGTTTGAGGATTTTTATTTGCTAAAGCAGATACAATCTTCATGCTGGGATTCATTCAACACTGCACCCATACAGCCAGGCATTTAGACAAGTAATTACGTTTAAATTCCTCCTTTATCATGGGCACATTTTATGTGTCAGACAAGTGTGTGACTGACTTACTATTTGTCACATTGTTACCCTTGTATCACCCCCCTACCTGGATACTTTTTCAGTGAAACCAGTTTAATAAGAAACTTTCAGTACAGCACTGTACTCTTTTGATGAAAGGGGCAGACGGACAGTAGTGTCGTCTGCTCTGAGGTTATGGACACAAGTTGAATACAGCGAGGCAAACGGGGCTTGACTGAAGAGTGTAATTTTAGCTCTTGAGTAAACATTGGACTGGACCCTGGGGCTTATTACCCTCAGCTTCCTATGTTCCACTGTGCCAGATCTGTCTCTGTCCTGATCTCTCTGCACCTGCCCAGCCATATGCGGACTCCATAAAACATTGCCATTGGACATTATAAAAACAAAAAAAAACATGGCCATGCTTAATACACACAAGTCCGAGACTCACAACTGAGAATGGCAGTCTTGTGCCAGACGTGCCTGATCTTGTAGGCTAAATCTTTGACTGTGTTTTGTATTGATTACTGAATGTGTTTTGTATTGATTACTGAATGCGTTTTGTATTGATTACTGAATGTGTTTTGGATTGATTAATACTTTCGCTCTCTGTCTGACTCTGTGGTTTATTCTCGACCAGGTGAGGCAGGTGGGGCTTAAACCCCATCACACCATGTGACACCGTAATATGATTGCTGAAAATTTTATCATGTCTGCGAAATGAGTAGGCTACCTGTTTTTTGCTTTGAAAAGCTTTTCTTGTCCTTTACCCCCTTTTCAACTTCTGTTATGAGAATGATTTCTGTTGGACAATATTGAAACATTGCAATATTAGAAATGTTTCAATTAGATCAAGGTGACACCCCTTTTTTTCGATGTGGTTTTTAACACAACATTTCTGTATACTGTGTTCTCAGCACACTACTGTATCATAATTGAATAGCTCTCTGCTGCCTGCTGTAACACTTGTGTAATGCCAAGTATTTGCCCCCTTCTTGATTTCTTCTATTTATGCATACTCTATTTGTTGCACTGAATGGTTTCAGATCTTTAGACAAAATGTAATATTAGATAAAGGGTATTTGAGTAAAAACATGAGTTATTATTAGCTTATTTTATTATTTCATTTATTTCGTGAAAAAAGGGAGCAAATACCCACATATCCCCTCTGAAAATGTAATTACTAAACATAATAATTGGATGCACCATCTTTTGCAGAAATAATTGCAACCAAACCCTTCCTGTAATTTAATATTGGTTGTTCACATCAACACAGGTCCTACTGTCTCTAGTTAATCTCTATTGCGTTCAATAAGGACTGGCTTGCATGTCCGCACACACACACACACATAAACTTACTCTGTCTACAATATGCAGTATGTAAGGGCAATTGCATGTTATTAGTGAGTGACTCTAGGTGTTGAAGGAAGATATTTTTTGTCTGTCAGTAAAAACTCCAAAATTGCTCAGACATGCTCACTCTGTTTCAGGTTTTTACTCATAATTTATTGGTCTTGTCGCATTTGATAAAGATGCTTCACCTTGGGGGTGATGGTATGAAAGTGTTATAATGAACTGAAACTGCATTTCATAGGAGGCTTTGAGACTTTGGCACATTTTCATGGCATAACGCCATTCTCTAATGCTAACTAGCCAGCTAGCCAGTAGACTTGGGTGGGGCACATGGAAAATAACTCCTGCAGTACTGCTGCGCCCACTCCGGTTTGCTGCAACTAAAATCCTTGCACTCCTGTGAACTCACCTGTTCACTAGGCAGTGACTGCAATTAAAAATTAAAAAATTAAAAAGTCTGTTATCAATCAAAATGTGAATAGGATTTATACAGTCTGTGAGCACTGTATTTGGTATTTATTAGACTTATTTATTGGTCTTCTGCTGCTGTAGCCTATCCACTTAAGAGGTTTGACGCATTGTGTGTTCAGAGATGCTCTTCTGCATGCCACTGTAGTAATGTGTGGTTATTTGTGTTACTGTCAGCTTCCTGTCAGCTTCGACCAGTCTGGCCCTTCTTCACTGACCTCTCTCATTAACAAGGCATTTTGCCAGCAGAGCTGCTGCTCACTGTGTGTTTTTTGTTTTTTTGCACCATTCTTTGCAAACTCTAAAGACTAGTGTGCATGAAAATCCCAGGAGATCAGCAGTTTCTGGGATATTCAAACCACCCTGTCTGGCTCCAACAATCCTTCCACGGTCAAAGTAACTTGTATCACATTTCTTCCCCATTCTAATATTTGGTCGGAAAGCAGCTGAACCTCTTGACCATGTCTGCATACTTGTATGCATTTAGTTGCTTCCACATGATTTGGCTGATTAAATATTTGCATTAAAAGGTTGGTGTACAGGTAATAAAGTACACCTAATATAGTGCGCATTGAGTGTATGTTGAAAATACAATTTGCATTTAAGAGCTGTCAGAAAGAGGAGCACTGGAGCAGATACTGAGGCATTTATACATTCTCACTGTAGATGGATTGATCTCACCATCACATTTGAGGAAGAAGAAAAGCAAAATGTCACATCCATAATGGATCTGGCTGGTGCTCCAGGGATCTGGCAGAAATCTTTTCTTTATTCAGATTGATGTCAGAAATCTTCATATGATTTCCTCCCACAGTTTTACTTTATATTGAAATTATTGCAAATTGGCAAACGTATTTATTTTTGAAATGATGTGTCTTCCAAAACGTAATTTATTTTAGAGAAAGGTATAAATTACCATCAGTTAAGCTCAGCATGCATTCGGTGAACTACATAAGAAATGTGCTGGCTGAAAGTGCTTAATATTTTATTCATTTAGATTGGCATGCTTTAAGATTATCTGACAAAGGTATGGATATTTAATGTGGCAAGTTTATTGATATTCTACTGGCTTTCTATTTTACTACTGTGGGAAAAACACATCACAACACCAAAACTATTTCTTGGAGCAGTTTAACTAATGCTATTTGGATAATTTTTTATTTCAATTAGAATGTGGAGAGATTGCTTTTATTCATTTTGAACAAATATGGTTTTCTAATTTGGCCAATTTACAGTATTTATGGCATTAGTCTATCAAAGCCTGCTCACCAGAAATGGTAAACCTATCAAAGACTGCTTACCATGGAATGTAAAGTCAAATCCCTCAGTACTGAGCACATTGTACTGGCTCCTAGTTCAGCGTAAGAAGTCATGAGGATGAGAGTTTCTGAGGGGCATGTTTCCGAGCATGCATTAAATTAAAAGCAGAGAGTGTTGCTTTCTGGGTAGATGGAAGTGACTGATTCGATGGTGACCAGAGGAGGCTGACAGGCCCGCACTCCCACACAGCAGTGCTCCTTTCCCAACGGGAAGCTGCGATTTCACATTCCTCACCTCGTCCTCCTTCCAGCGCCCATGTGATCACCAGTAATTAGCTCTGCAGGTGCAGGGCGCCCTGGGAACACTCAGAATTACTGTGACATCGCCCTTGCAGTGATAGCGCACATGCACAGGACGCGTCTCCTGCTTTGAATCCCCTTGATCATTGCTCCGGATGACAGATGGGGGAACCAGTCAGCTGTCAGATTGGGCCTGGCCCCACCCTGACTGAAGAGCCCCCTTCCTGGATGATTTATGACCGGCACGCAGGACTACGCTGTGCGGTGACAGGCTGCTGAAGTCCCACGCGATCCAGGGCCCATTAGTGCGGGCGCGCCACCCGCGGTGCTTGTTTTTAAAGAGCTCGGCCGCTGCTTCAGACGCGCGCATCAAAAGAGCGTTAACTGGATTCGCTGCGAAAAGTGAGTTAACAATACAGTAACTTAATGCTGAATTTAGCGCTGTCTGGAACGCTATGTGTGAGTTCCTGCACGAGCTTAATGAGACGGGCCGACTGTGCTGCTGGAGCAGTGGGCCACAAAGTGCTGTGTTACAGTAATGTGGGTCCCCCGGGAGCTTCCCCTCCACAGAGCTGGAACATTGCAGGGCACGGCCCCTTCAGAGTGTTCACTCCGTGACCCAGTGATTAAATCAACACTTAATTATTGTGGGAGAAATACCACAAGAGAATGGTTGGTAATGAAAACAATTCATTTCCATCATGCTAATAAGGAGAACATTTTAGGAAGTGTTACAATTATCCGGAAGCATTAACCCAACGAAAGAGGAGCATCACGCCGGCCCTGATGACTCCATGTAAGCAAAGGCAGATAGGAGGAATATGGAGCCTGGGGTTTTGGGGAAAAGGCTGTGCATCTGCTTCATCAGGTGCACGTCTGGCTTCTAATGTGCGTCTGCTTCTTAACGTGCAGAAACAGACAGGACACAGCGGAGCTGCATAATGTATGACAGAACTACTGCACACTGCCCCGTCTCGCCCGCTCTCCTCCCCATTGGTTCTGTCTCCGTCTATTTCCTTGAGTAAACATTTTGTGACAGTGCCAGAAAGCGGGTATTGAGTGCGGTGCGGTCTCTTATGAGCTGCTGTTGTGAGCGCTGAGGGTTGCAGCTGTCAGTGTCAGTCAGAACCCCTGACAGCCGGAGTAGGTCACTTAGTACCCCTCACAGCAGGTCTAGGTCAGTCAGTACCCCTGACAGCAGGAGTAGGTCAGTCAATACCACTAGCAGCACGAGTAGGTCAGTCAGTACCCCTGACAGCTGGAGTACATCAGTCAGTACCCCTGACAGCCGGAGTAGGTCAGTCAGTACACCTGACAGCAGGAGTAGGTCAGTCAGTACACCTGACAGCAAGAGTAGGTCAGTCACAGGATCACTGGCAGCAGGAGTGGGTCAGGCAAGTGTCCCAGCCATGGTGGTTCAATAGTTTTTAACATTCCTTACCTTGGGTGATGTTAGTAACACAGTTGGCTGCCTGCTGATTCATAACAGGCAGCTGACAGTACGTACGTATGTACTGTAGTACATACAAAGCTAACCTTGGGCGCTTGGTTAGCTAATGGAAATTCGGTGCCCTCGGAGATGAAATGATTTGTGACCAATGAGTTGAACACACCAAGAATGATAAAGTGCGACAGAGACTGTTACTAGAATCAGCAGTTGATTTATCGTTGGAACCTGCCATACAAATAGCCTTGTGAGTTCTCAAAGCCCCTGAATGCAGCACCAAGCTAGCATATCACACACAGTCTCCAGCCACCTCCAGCTGCCCCAGCTAACACCAGCACAGAGGTGGTGATGGCACTAATGTGCTGGCTTTGTTCACCCTGTGGAAACTGTGGGTTGCTATTGCTCACTGCCGCAGCTCAAGACCCGCATGGCAACGCATGTGCAAAACCTTTCGTAGGCAGTGTTGTTCTGCTCCTGCCAGTCCCTGCACCATGCAACCTACTCCCTTGCCAGTTAGACCCAGTATTCATAACATCACTTTGTACACTTCTACCTGTCCACTGATGGTTACTGTCCCCTCTGGTTCAACCTCAGCACTATTCATCCCATACCTCAGCTCACGTTTGAAGGTCAGGTTTGCCTCACTCCTGGGCATAATTTGCTACGACAGCACCATTCTGCTGAGCAGAACCCTGGGCTTGGACCTCTTCCTCTCCTTCACCTGAAAGCCCAGCTCACCTCTCATTTTGTTCTGGCGGTCTTCAGTCTTTCAAGCCCAGCCTTCAGCACCTCCACTGCCTCCACCACTACTGTGGGGATAGTGTTGTTGCAACTTCACTACTGTGATGAAAACCCATGATGCTTGCCCCCTGTTCTCAGCCCCACAGAGCAATGGCACTCCATCTGTAAGCACAAGGCGCTTGCATGTGTCTGGTGGCACAGGCACCTCTAGGCCACTAGCCCTGAGTGTGAAGAACATGGCCCTGTTTCACTACTGCACCACCCCCCTCCCTCCCCCTCATGTCCCCAGGCCTCTGCGTCCCTCCAGGAACTCCTGCAGGCATCTGAGCAGGAGAATAAATAAAGGCGAATGTCATCTGCATACAAAGAGATAACGTGATTCTCCGGCAATTTAAATTCCTGTTATATCTCAGGAGGGGCGAATAGCTGCGGCAACGGTTCAATGACCAAAGCAAATAAAAAAAGCCAATAAAGGGCAACCTTGCCACGTTCCCCTTGTTAAATTAAAGGGGATAGAAATTTGGTAATTGCTTTATACTGAGGCTTTGGGCTATTATACAATATTTAAATCAATTTACAGAATATGGCTCTAAATTGAATTCTGCTTAGGACTATACTGTAAAAGAGATTTCAATTATGTTCTATCAATTCTTTGGCATCATTAGATGTACATTAGGATCAGTTGCTTGGTTCGAATAACATAAATATGAAATAGTCTCCAATAATGTCCGGGTGTATCAATTTCTGCATTATTGACAGTAAACGACAGATGGGAATCTGTGCTATTATTAAGTAGTGACACTCCCACTGGGCGATCTTCAGCCTTCTCCAGAAACATGTTTATTAAATTTGCTAGAATCCTTGGGCTTGGAGATTTCCCAAAATCAGCAGAGGTCAGTTTTTTCTGACAAAACAGGCAGGCAACTTCTATCCTTGCAGTGGCAAGTCTATGTTGCGCCCTGGGCTAAATTGTATGGAGTTGAGCCCGAGCGACATTTTTCTAAAATCAATTACTAGTTAACAGCTGTGCATCGTTCGTCTCTGTGAGCCATTTGCATTTGGAGATTTTTGCTTGGTGACTACTGGGATCCGTAAGATAATAGTTGGCATCAACGGTTTCTTTTCATAACTCTTATGATCCATGTACTTTTAGTCAGCTAAGCTTATCTAACGTTCAAGGGATAGTTTTTCAGACCCATGTCCGCCGGATGGCCCCTAAGCACCTAAGCCTGTGAGTGCATTGTGATAGCTAGCCCATTGCTCTTCCTGCTTTTCCCTGTGCTCTGTGTTATCATGCTCACATTTACATGTTTGTCTCAATTGATTTGGCATTTATAATATCATATTTAAGTTTTAAGTAACCCAAATTGGCATATTTTTGCCGTTGTTCTGCCGAATAGTCTTCCAAACCCTTTCTCGTATTCAAGCATACTCAATTTATCGCTGAACTTTTTCAAAGGAATAATTTAATAATACATAATATAATAAATAATAATCTGTCTGAAGGAATTATTTATCTCAAAGCATATTACAGAGAATGAAAGCAGTAGTGGATCTGGCTGATTAAAAGTCCGGGGACGTGAATATGGAACATTTATTCCTTGTCGTGGCGTAGCTATTTCTGTCATAATATGGTTTTAAGAGGATAAATGTACATTGAAAGTGTCTAATTCAAAACAATTAACAGACACTTTCAATGGATTCTGAGTGCCAGTTGGTGTCTTCAGATGTAACTGAAGGTACTTTTTCCATCATACTGAACTATGAGCCACACTGAATGCATTCATTCAGTGTGGCTTTATAGAAATTCATTCTGATACATGCCTATGAATGTCCTCCTTGTCTGGCAAAGCTACTTGTCCGTTCAAAGAACAGTTAATGTGGCCTTCCTGCTGTGGTGTGCTGGGAACGTGTTGGTGAATACATTGAATTGAAAATAGAATAAAGGTTTTATTTCATGTATTGTTTGCATTAAATATACATAATAAATTATGTAAATAATAATAAATAATAAAAGATACAGGTTTATTATGAGTCAGAAATGCGAGGTCCTATGAAGCTGAAAGGAGTGAGAGCGGGTATTGATTTACAGTGTGGATCTTTTTTTCTGATTGTGTGAGGCAGTGGCCTGTTCTATTGAAGCACATCTTGACTGTCACTCAGGGACGCAGCTGGGGGGTTTAAAGGTGCGCACGCTCCCAGCCTGTTCGCACTGAAGCTCTGCTTGAAAGAGCATTTTAATAAGACTTCTGTCTGCGGATCCCTGGGAGACATTACTTTACACCAGTGGATCAACTAGGAAAGACCATTGGATGAACCTAGGAAACCAGCATGACTTATAGAACATACAAATATGTGAATATTATCTTTTGTAATTATTTTATTAATCATAGTTTTGATTTTGGCAAAATGGCCAGACAATTTTGAATATTTCAGAAGCATCAGCATGCACAGTGCACAAATAATAATGTAACTGTATAAATGCAAAACCATAACAGAGAGAAAATAATTGTCTATTATAGGGAGTGATAGTACTGTGGAGGGTGTTAGTATTGCTGTAATTGATGCAGGGAGTGTTGGTTTTGCTGTAATAGATGTACTGTTAGTGTTGTATCAGAGATGTACATCGGGGGTGTTAGTTTTGCTGTAATAGATGAATGTGTGTTAGCATTTCTTGTCTCTGAAATAGATGACACAAACCCATTCAGTTAGGTTGTTGCAGCTCATATGAAAGACATTTTCCATTCTCTCTGTCTGCCCTGTAGTCTGTAGATATTTTTCCCACTTTAATGTCTTTTGGAAAAACAAAAACAGGAGCTGGGAGCTCATTTTTCATTTGGATGACTCATGTGCCCCCACACATTTAAAGTTGTGCCTTACACAAACACAAACACACAAACACAAACCATTAGTGCTATGTCAGTTAGGCTCATAAAAATGCCCAGCCAGTTCTAACATGCTTTAGGCTTGTATACTGGCACATGGAGCTGTGAGCTAGGTGGCTGTGAGCTCAGTTTACAGCAGGTGACCCTGTGAAGTGTCCCGCCTGGATTTCTACTCCACATTAACTTTTATATGGGCAATTTGCTAACCATCACCAAAGCTGCTTCCATTTTCTTTCATTTATTAATTATTTTGTCTTTGATTTTTATTTTAGAGCTTAGAGCTTATTAATGGGTTCAGTTATGTGGTTGCATGGGAGAAGTTGTGAGATCCTCTCTTTATACTAATATAATGGAGGGCAACAGCACTGGATGCTTTGTAAACCTGTCCAACCCTTTTGTTTTATGTCCCCCTGACTCCGCATGTTCAGTCAAACGGCTACCTGCACGGTCACTTTTATTCTCCCTCGGTAGGTTGACCTGCACCATTTAATTCAGATTGAACAATTAAATTAACTGCCCCTCTCACTGTTTTTCAGTGATCCCTCACCAGTCTGGCCTGGTGTGAGTGCCACAAAGCTTTTTCACAAAACTTTACTTTACTAATGCCCTCATTCTCCACTCTTGCTGTCACTAATGTGTACATTCTCCTCATTTACTCAGGCATAAATGTCCACATTATACATACATTACTCTTACGTCAATGCCCACATTATACATACATTACTCTTACGTCAGTGCCTGCATTCTCCGCTCTTTCAGTCCTGTCTCGCTTTCTTTGCAGCTGTTACATATTTCACATGCTTCCCCAGGAATGCTGACCGTCATGCTGATCGTGTCTCCGTGTGATCTGCTCATGGCCGATGAAATTTACTGAAATCTGTGGTCTCAGCCAGCCCGCAGCACCCCACCTCCTGAGGCTGGCGTCCTGCCGGGCAGATTTCATCCCACCTGCTGAAGCACGGGAACAGTGGGCAGGGCTCTGATGTAGAAGGATAGTGGGCAGGGCTCTGTGATGCAGAAGGATAGTGGGCGGGACTCTGTGATGCAGAAGGATAGTGGGCGGAATTCTGTAATGCAGAAGGATAGTGGGCGGGACTCTGTGATGCAGAAGGATAGTGGGCGGTACTCTGTGATGCAGAAGGATAGTGGGCGGGACTCTGTGATGCAGAAGGATAGTGGGCGGGACTCTGTGATGCAGAAGGATAGTGGGCGGGGCTCTGTGATGCAGAAGGATAGTGGGCGGGACTCTGTGATGCAGAAGGATAGTGGGCGGGACTCTGTGATGCAGAAGGATAGTGGGCGGGACTCTGTGATGCAGAAGGATAGTGGGCGGGACTCTGTGATGCAGAAGGATAGTGGGCGGGACTCTGTGATGCAGAAGGATAGTGGGCGGGACTCTGTGATGCAGAAGGATAGTGGGCGGGACTCTGTGATGCAGAAGGATAGTGGGCGGGGCTCTGTGATGCAGAAGGATAGTGGGCGGGACTCTGTGATGCAGAAGGATAGTGGGCGGGACTCTGAGATGCAGAAGGATAGTGGGCGGGACTCTGTGATGTACAAGGATAGTGGGCGGGGTTCAGTGATGCAGAATGACAGTGACAGAGACAGGTCAGGCATTTGCTGTAAAGGCTGGTTTATACTCAGTCAGGCGATGGTAGCTGCTACCAGCGACATCACTGGTCACAGTGACATTGGGTTTGTACTGCACATTCTGCAGTTTCATTCGAGTGACAGAGTACAAACCAGCCCTGTCACTCCTAGAAATTAATGTTAGCAACAGTTCTAGCATCTTCTATTATACAAGTCTGCTTATCATTACTGAAGCAAATTAGTGCAGTTAACATTGTTATTTCAGTACTATTACTACACTGTAAGTGCTTCTGCAACGGAAATCTGAAATTAGCCTATAAAATTCAAGATGGAGCCGGTTTAGAGGAGCATATGACGCTGTCAGGGTTGTGCTGTGCTCTCAAGGTTTTTATTCTGACCTGTGCTGTAAATCTTTGCGTCTTCCTTTATTTAAATTTTTTTAATGAACCAAAAAAATGAAAGAATCCACATCTTAACAAGTATTATTCTACAAATATTTTCTCAGCAGTGTACACAGATTACTTGGCATTTGACCTAATACTCTTGGTTTTGGCCGCATAGACTGCATCGATATTAACCTTCTGACTTATAAAGGCATCACCCTCCCCCCCAACCCCCTGAGCTTTCCCGACAAAAACACAATAAATCTCTCAACAGGTAAGGACCTAGGCTTTAAAGAGAAATGCTAAAAGGAACAATAAAAACAAATTGAACTCATCAATCACAGTTCTGCACATCTCTGTTGAAAGAATTGATCATATTAATCTACGGTTTATGGAGGCCATATATTAACATTACTGGGGTCTGTCCTGGAGAACAATGTCAGCGGAGGAGATCCCCTGAAATAACAAGCGTGATGAACACACTGTGTCTGCCCCCATTGTGTCCACTACATTGTTTTTATGGGAGAAAAACACGCTCAGGTAGGTAGACTGGGAGTGATGTCCGGCATATTGAGGCTGAATCTCTCCTGGGTAAAGAAGGCACAGTTGTGCTGGACCTGCGCACACATCACTCTGTAATGGAGCTCTGCAGAAACCAGAGCCTCTGCACAGGGGAGATCTCTAATGAAGCAGTCTGATTCCACACAGCACACGTCCCATATCAACGTCTGAGGGACGGGGGAAGGGGGTTGATACAGAAGCCATTATCAACATGATTTATTTGATGCAACGTTTTTAATGTCCCTATAATTTCTTCAAATGTTTCTTGCGAGAGCCCACCATGAAGGGTTTTACATTGTGTTAAAGTAACAGAGGACCAGTTCCACCCGTACTGTAGATGTGGGCATATTTGGGTAATGTTCGAATAATCTAATAATCTAATATTGTCTTTTTATGTAATGTTTTATGATAGTTCATTCAAGTGCATAATTAGTCTGATATATTAATAGTCAACATTGTTCCAGTCCCATCATTACTGTACATTTGTGTTTAATGGGTTAATTTATAATAATAGGCAGCACTCATACAAGGCTGACTGTACTGTAGATTTGGGTGTGCTGGTATAACAGACCGCATGCAGTATATGCAGATACCTCCATACACGTCTTAGTGCTTTGTATATTTTATTGATAAGAGCAGGCAGTGTTGCCTTAAGGGCATTTTCAGTTGTTACTGTATCCCGGTTTGCTGTAATAAGAGTGTTTGACCAGAGGGTTACTTTCCTTAGTGTGAACCGATAAAAATGTCACTTCATTAGAGTGGAGCGTAATATTGTAGACACAGACTTTGATAGTGTGTGGTATTATGTGATAACAGAACTGTTTTATGGAGTGAATTTTAACACTTGTATTTAATTTTGAAGACAAATGTTGACAAAGCCCAGACCACTGTTTTCTGTAAGTGGCTTATAACCCAAGTGTCAGCTTTACTTTAGAGGTTTTTCACTGCATCTATAAGCTCTGAGCTTAGTCTGCTTAAACTACTTCAGTAAAATACCCATAAATGGATATTGGAAAAAAAAAAGTATGTTGCCTTGGGTAACAGTGTCAGCTGAAGGCCTGCTACAGCCTGGCAATGCATAAAATTACCATGGCAACCCATGGATTCCTGTCCACCTCCACCAAGAGGTTCCACAGTGGGAGAAAAATCACATTATTTCCTTTGACACATACTGATAAGCTCCATCAGACTGCATTTTCACCCAGAGTCATGTGCGTGCCATCATTGATTTCTCTGGCTATTATCTGCAGCTACGAAGCAGGGCCTTTGGATTCCTTCGATATGTAATAGTCCTTTCCTCATCTAATGACTTTATCGCATAAAGAAGTAAAATGCCTTTGGTGTTATTAAATAATGTAAAAGCAGCTTGTGACGGTGAATGTAAGCTAACTGTTAAGCCAAGGCTCCAGACTAACTTTTTCCAAGTGCTGCCGCTGGTGCCGCTAACATTTTCAACTGGTGGTGCTGGTGCCACAACCACAACATTTAGTGGCACAACATTTTGACATGGCAGCGCATTATTACTTTTCTGGTTCCCAACCTATTTGCCCCCCCACCCCCTCACAGGAGATATTATAACCTGTGTGCCCGATTCCATCGGTACACACTCCAGTGCAGTTAGTCAAGCTTATTCCATTTAATCCCTCAAAAGCATGAAAGTGATTTAAGAAAAATAGCTATAATTCTAATATATTGCTAATATATTCCATAGCAAATAGGAGACATATGAGTGTGACATCTTCAGAAAATAAATTATTGTATTTCATATACTATTAATTGCTTGCTTTATTTAGTTGAATACAGTAATTAAAACTACTACAGTGACAAATGGAAAGATGTGATTACACTGGTCCATTGAAAGTAGTGTTTTGTATATGTCAGAATAAATTGCACAATAGAAAGTGCGAAGATTGAACCATTGAAAACAAATCGCACTCATAAAATAGAAAATGATATTGCATCATAAAAAAGAAAAACATAACGTACAAAACTGCACACAACTAAACTGGCCCCCTTTTACTTTCTCTTCTGAAATTGTTATCTGCTACTACTTTGTTATTTTCTAATATTTATTTATTTGTATTTATTCATTGTTGTTATGGATTCTCTTTTTATTACAGCTGGAAACCCATAATATAGCTATTAAATAATTCCACATCATACAATACATCATACAGTACAATACATTGTAATTTAATTGATGTAATGCATGCTTAATAAGCCATCAAACAAGGATTGTTGCTCAATTAAAAACGGATTGATTAATTCATTAAGTTATTAATCAGTTAGGAAATTATTTTGATGTCATGCAGTTGTCAGATGAGAACTGTATCTGCTGTGTTGTGTGAAGTACTGGATACTGAAGTTTTTCATGAATCGATATACAGGCATCCCACCTCTCCCTCACTGTGATACCTCCCTGATACTCCCTGATCTCCTGCACATCAGGAATCTGCACCAGACGTGGACGGTGAAGTTGAGGAATTAAAATTCTCCCATTGCAAATAGAATAACTGTAGCAAATTGAGGTACCTGAAAGTACGGGGGAATCCCCAAGGTCATATCATAATCAGAACCATCAATGTTCTGTTCATTACATGTTATTAATAAGCAGCATAGAGTGAACGTGCAGTGTACAGTGCTCATTGAATGGTGTACAGTGCTCACTGAATGTTGTGCAGTGCTCAGTGAATGGTGTGCAGTGCTCACTGAATGGTGTCCAGTGCCCACTGAATGTTGTGCAGTGCTCAGTGAATGGTGTGCAGTGCTCACTGAATGGTGTCCAGTGCTCATTGAATGGTGTACAGTGCTCAGTGAATGGTGTGCAGTGCTCACTGAATGGTGTCCAGTGCTCAGTGAATGGTGTCCAGTGCTCACTGAATGGTGTGCAGTGCTCAGTGAATGGTGTGCAGTGCTCAGTGAATGGTGTACAGTGCTCAGTGAATGGTGTGCAGTGCTCACTGAATGGTGTGCAGTGCTCATTGAATGGTGTGCAGTGCTCATTGAATGGTGTGCAGTGCTCACTGAATGGTGTACAGTGCTCAGTGAATGGTGTGCCGTGCTCAGTGAATGGTGTGCAGTGCTCAGTTGGTGGTGTGCCGTGCTCAGTGCAGTGCTCAGTGAATGGTGTGCAGTGCTCAGTTGGTGGTGTGCCGTGCTCAGTGCAGTGCTCAGTGAATGGTGTGCAGTGCTCAGTGCAGTGCTCAATGAATGGTGTACAGTGCTCATTGAATGGTGTGCAGTGCTCAGTGAATGGTGTACAGTGCTCAGTGAATGGTGTGCAGTGCTCAGTGAATGGTGTACAGTGCTCAGTGAATGGTGTACAGTGCTCAGTGAATGGTTTACAGTGCTCGGTGAATAGTGTGTGCAGTGTTCAGTGCAGTGTACAGCAGACATGCCTTTTGTTTGTTTCTCTTGCTCACAAGCCAGTATCTGAGGGATACAGCACAGACATGCCATGTTCTATGAATAACAGTGTGAAAGCCACCAGTGAGAACCAATTCCTCAGGGGCTCCACTGTCTTTAACTGTGCAGAGAAACTCAAGCATCAAGTAATATTATTCTCTTTTTTTAGGAGAGAATGGGTCCTGAGCTCCTCTCTCCTCGATGATTTAGAAGAGCTCAGAGATGCATGTAAAAATGATGGCATCCTGTTTATAGTTGGTTTCTGTCACAGGATAGTGAAATATCAGCAAGTCTACAGTAAATGTGCTTTGAAGTAACTTCAGACATGTTAAGCTTTAGTTTTTTTTGGAAGAATGGTTCATTTTTCTTTGTTTACAAAAGGTAACATCTTTATATTGTGTGATTGTTACTCTGTTATTAGTTTATTTGAAATCTACTGGGCTAAGTAAGAAACACCAATGTAAAGTCCTTTAATGTATGCTGTGTCTTGAACCTGAGATTGTAGTTATATTCACATCTGTATCTTCAACCTGAGACAGTAGTTATAGTCAGACTTTATGTGTTCAGTGCAGCTCATCTGAGCAGGGCTCTCTTGCCTTTTGTAGCCTCTGATTTCCATTTCAAAGCCGCCAGGACGGCTTACATTCCTGTTTGTGATTGCATTAAACATAAAGAAAAGGCCGGAATGAAAGGGGCTGTATGGTACCTGGGGGCAGGCCTCAGCAGTACAGTGGGGAAGAGGTTCCTGTGCTGGCTGGCTGGCTGCTCAGTCGATGTCATTGTGCATTCGGGCCATGCCGAGATAAAGGAGGTTCAGAATACTCTAGTAGTTATCCCTTCATAGATGTTCCTGTACAACAGATATTTGGTGCATTACATCCTGCCTTATTGCCTGGGAATAGAGAGCTGAACTAGACACTGATGTCAGTCCCATGTGTGCCCTTGTCTCTATCTCTTTTTCTCGCTGAGAACCTTTCTTTTAAGCCAACAGTCTGCATATTACCAAAACATTGACCCTTTACATTAATCATTAATCAAATGTTAGGTATACAAAGTCAAGATTAAATTTTAAAATCTGTGTCATATATGTCAATGGGGAAAGAAAATGAGATTTAAGCTGTATTCGCTATGTCTGTAATATATACCTACTTTCACGCTAGCCGATTGAAGTAGAGCATCAAGGAATTAACTGACTGGAGGACAGCAGTGGTTCCTGGTAATGAGCCAAAGATAAATGTCTAATTCCTGCATTGAAGAGGCAGCCGAAGCTCCTTTGCGTCAGCGTCATTTGAGCAGTCACCAGACTGCTGTTCCTCCGAAGCTCAGACTCACCCATCTATTGACCTGAATAAAAAGCATAAAAGCATTGTTAAACAGAATATATTATGTTCATATCAGAGGTAGAGTGGGTTGAATTTCTCAATGTATTTTACGGTTCCAGTACTCATTGAGGCACCCCCACCCAGGACCAGCTCTGCCACTCTCAACACTACATGTTCTGTTACAGGAATTAGTCTGCTCCTGTAGCCCCACGCCACCTCTCACGACCCACAATAAGGAGTCTCTTCCTGGGCAGACTGGGTGCAAGCAGCTGGGCAGGGTCAACAGGAAGGAATGGGGTCATCAGTGCTCTGGAGTCTGTGTGTCAGATTCCTCCCGTCTGTGTCAGTCTGAAGCTACTGTCACACATGGAAGTCAGAACATGGCCATTTGTTGCCGACCGTTGCCAACTTTTCTTGACGACGCTTGTGGTCAGTAGCTCTGAAAAATTCTGGTGTGAGACCGCATGTGTGAAAAGGGTTGGAGAGGGGAGGGTCTTTCCACAGCAGGAACTCTTTGGATGCAGTGTCTCTGTCTTACTCTTATTGCGATTGAAGCTAATCAGACTGGCCTCATGTGTGAGGAGAAGATAGCAGGCCTTGCGGTTTGATTACGTCAGTGTACCCGTGACTTTCTCATTAATCAGTTCCCTGTTAGCCGTGACTTTGACTGAAACTTGTGTGACCACAGCATGGACTGTGACCGGCTGTGAAACTAAGAAAACAGCCAAGAAAGTGCTCTACCCTGTGTGGTTTATGAGCTGAAGTGTGCTGCAGATAAGATGCGGACATAGTTCACAGCCTGTCTCTACATTCCACCATATTTGTGTCTGCACAAGTGATCGATAGATACAACTGAAGTCTTTTTTTCCAGCTGGCCCTCTGTCTTACTTCGGTCAGAACCCTCAGCAGGCCTTTGGACATCTCTTGTAAAGAGAGCAAGTTCAGGTGAGAGATCTGTCATATAGCTGCAGTAGAAGCCTGCTTGTTTGAGGAGCTGTAGACCCGTGACCTTACATAAGACACAGACACATTTCATGGCCAGCCTGTTTGACAGTTGGACTTTTGACCGTGGATTATGGTTTGGTGGCTGCTGCATTATCCCCCAGTTGAGGGAATTATGTGTCTTAAGCTTGTTATTACCCCCCGAGCTTGGAGCAGGTATGCTCTGGGCTCTTCTGTATCACAGACTCCTCTGCAGGATGAGAGACATCATACGCACAGGACAGCATTTTCTGCACTGGTGGAATTATGCAGCAACAAGGACTTGGCTTTAATCAATACAGGCAATTATTCACCTTTCGTCACGCGGTGATATATCTAGGTCTGCTGGAGTTCCACTGTGGATTTTCGTGCATCCCCCCCACCCCCATTCCACCATTGTGTAAAAAACAGATTTTATAAGGAAAAAGATTTTATTATTTCAATAATCACTGCAAATTGACCATTATTATTGCAGACATTATTCCAGATATATCTCCTCTCACAGTTTTTACGATGGACATATAAAAGTTCTCTATCATATACTTCCACATACCTATTCTCCTGTATTTCTCTAAACCATACGATTCATAATTTTTAAAGTAGCCTATAAATATTGTGAAAAGCAGTCCCCGTTGCATAAAAAATTGTGGAACTCTCAGTATACTTCCGAATTCCGAACTGGCATTTCGGCAAATGAGATTTTCCACAGTAACCGCTGGCGCAATTCCGGAGGCTTTGTTGGCTTATTAGCTTGTAGCTAAAGCTGGCCAATTATATTTTACTGTCTGACATTTACGAACCAACTCTAGCCTACTAGCAGAATGTATAATCCTAAGAAATTACCCACTACTTACTGCAAGCTCTGTACCGTAGCTAATAAATACAGCCCGGTATGTGGCATAGAGAAAAATGCAGCCACTTCAGTTATAAGACGTGCTGCTGTCAGAGTAGAGCTGCACCCCCCACCTCCCACCCTTCTCTACTGCCCAGGACACACCATCGCATATTCTCAGCTGCCTTTTAAATGCTAACCGACAGAGTAAAAATAGAACCAAATCAATTTAACATGGTGATTGGGGAAGGAACTAGATCATTACCCCAAAAGAAACTTTTAAATATCCAATTTTCAGTGCCTCTGCTGATCTTCAGAAGAGAAGTCCTTATAACTGATGTATGGAAATGGTTTAGTTAATTATGTATCTACATTAATATGTAGATACAGTAGTTCCCATGTAGGTAGTTCCCAATAAGACGTGAAATGAAAGTGCATAGGCATTTACATTTATAATTGAACATGGATGTTTTTTTTCAAAATGACCTCTCTATGTGCATAAAAATATATAGAAGGGAAAACTATTTAATGAGTTTTCTTTTTTTTTTTTTTGGTAAAACTCTGTCACCCATTCCATTATTAAAGCTATTTCTAAAACTGGTATAATGAGAAAAATAATGTTCCTAATGCAACAACAACACCATATTTAACAGTGATTGTTATTTATGTGTAATTGTTCTTCTATATTGTTCTTGTAGTTCCCATTTCTGGTCATGGTCAGTGTTAATTCGGTATTCTCATTGTAGACTACGATCCCTGGGGTATGTATTTTGTTAGACTGCGATCCTTGCGGTATTTTGTTATTTTCTTAGACCCGCCTGTAATTAGAAGAATGGTATAATACAACAATCTTGAACAATGTTATGGTTAATTACATGACAACAGTTAAAAAGATAGCTACAGTAGGCCTACTGACAAAAATTATTCATAGACTACAATTTCTCCCTTGGCATGATAAAGTAATAGGCCTATGTAATAAATGTAATATCAATGTACGTGTAAATACATAATTACTGTTTGTTTTAAAAAGGCAATGACCATTATACCCACCATTATGTACAGTAGCCCACTGGTTTCTACCAACATCATTGAGAACTCTTGCTGTTAAGAGAGCTAAAATGCACAGTGCACATTTGTGCCAGTGCTGTACATGCAAGCTGCATTGAGTGCATTAGTTATCTTCTAGCATATGTTCCTTGCTAATATAATATAATTTGGCCGTGCTCAATATCAAAGAGTCCGATAAACAACAACAACGTGTTGTTATTATTTTGGCTGGAGGGCAGGCTACATCAATAGGTAGCCTAAAAATCAAGTTCAAGTATTTGGGTCAAGTTCAAATAACCATCGCATTCGCAATGTGTGCAAATCCCAAACACCCGTCTTCCACTATAAAGACAATTACCAAAGTGCTGTACAATTAATGCATCTCATTCACCGATTCTCTCTCTCTCACACACACACACACACACACACACACCAACAGCGATTTGCTGCCATGCAAGGCACCAACCAGCTTGTCAGGTACAATTAGGGTTAGGTGTCTTGCTCAAGGACACTGAAATACCCAGGGTGGGATCGAACTAGCAACCCTCCGACTGCCAGACGACTGCTCTTAACATATTCCCTCTTCCCTCATACCCTCAATATGATCTTCCTGTCTTCCTGTGCACAGGAGGCTATTTGGATAACTGTCTCATTCCAGCTGTGACTGGAGATCTTATGTATTGTGAATTATTTTGAAAAACTTGTTTTTGCGGCAGCAGCTCAAAGAAAGACACCGTTTTGTCTTCAGGAAAGGTGAGGGGCAGAAAGCAGTGATGAGCAGCCTTCTCTCAGAGTGATATCAGCTGGGTGCTGTGGGTGGCTGTGCCAGCCTTCTCTGGCTCGACATAATCAGCCAACAGACAAAAACTCAGCCCCCGGAGAGTTACAGGGGCATCTGCGTAGGCTTGATAAGGACTAGACTCCTTCATCCAATTAAATCTCAGACAGACTGGACATAATTCAGCAGGCCTCTGTATTATACTGGGAAGGAGGCTGTGAAAGTTCTTCAGTGTGCAGAGAGTGCCTCCTTTAGTGTGCGGTGCCAGAGAGTGTGTCCTTTTGTGTGTAGCACCAGAGAGTGTGTCCTTTTGTGTGTAGCACCAGAGAGTGTGTCCTTTTGTGTGTAGCACCAGAGAGTGTGTCCTTTTGTGTGTAGCACCAGAGAGTGTGTCCTTTTGTGTGTAGCACCAGAGAGCGTGTCCTTTTTGTGTGCAGAGTTTAGTTTGCAGTGACATAAAAAGAGCCTCCTTTAGCGCACATTATGGCGTTTGCAGTGCTACAGAGAGCATTCTTTGGTGTACAGTATGGAGATAGTGGTTATATTCGGGACTGTGCAACAGAAAGTGTACAGTGAAAGCATGATTATTACACAGGTACACAGTAAAGAAAATGGAATGTGTAACTGAATCTTTAGAGCCGAGAGCTCCCTCAGACAACTGTATTGCATATTTTTCCTTATTTTTAAGCAGAATATACCAAAATAACTTCTTCAGAGATGTTCTTCACTTTTATGTGCTGTGAAGATTTGTTTTCAGTTACTTTAATTGCCGTAAGGAAGCAAGATAATGGATAAAACTTTCAATTAATTTGCACCATTCAACTCTAGTTCTGCTGTATTGTTCGTTGTCTCTATTGCATAAAAATTCACTATTTGTAAATGGGGAATTAGCCTATATCTGTATCCACACAGACGCATGCTCTGCCACCCAATATACTCAAACAGCAGGTGGTCTAAGAACTGCACTGCCGGAACAGCTCTTAAATTAGTTAATGTTTGGTAATGTGCAGCTCTTTGGAGTACGCATTATCTCCATGTGTGTCAGTTAGAATGTCTTCGCTCTTCGGCTGTCTGAGTTTGCTGTGTTCCTGGGTTGCCCTCAGAAGCTTGGAAGGGACCCTCAGTTGATGAGGCAGTGTGTGGAGGTACTGACAGTCTGCAGGGCAGGGCTGTGTGGAGGTACTGACATTATGCAGGGCTGTGTGGAGGTACTGACATTCTGCAGGGCTGTGTGGAGGTGCTGACATTCTGCAGGGCAGTGTGGAGGTGCTGACATTCTGCAGGGCTGTGTGGAGGTGCTGACATTCTGCAGGGCTGTGTGGAGGTACTGACACTCTGCAGGGCTGCGCAGTGCGGTACCCTTACACTCTTCAGCACTCTTTTCCACATTTCAACATTACGGAGTCTTGTAACACCAGGTTTACATAGCATCCTATCACCAACTTCTGTCGTCAAAGCTCCCTGTAATCCCCGTCGACCATGTCGGCATTCAAACGCCTCTGTGACTGAGCTCTCTGCTGAAGGACTGTCACACTCGCCCGCTCACGTGGAGTTCAGCCCAGTTAACCAGTGAGCGGCGATGGCTCACACAGCTGTTTAATGCAGGACAGATTTCAGGAGGTGCCGTTTATGAGAATATTTGCCATGACAGTCACAAACGGAAAAGTGCGGGACTGTTTATAAAGGCCACATAAAGTGAGGGGCTGGCACCAGCAGGCATGCTGGGATCATTACCACAGCTCTCAGCTTCTCGTAAAACCCAAAACACTCAGAATCCCTCGGCGAGATTTTCCATCAACAATTCATAACCTTGATGTGCTTTGAAGACGGCTCGCAGTTATGATATTAAGTCGGTTCTTTTTTGTTGTTTTCGGAGGTTGTGCAGTTTGTCAAGGTCAGAGTTTGAGTCAATAAGCTGTTAGTGGAGTTTCAACAATGTCGTTTTAGATTCTTGAGATTTATTCAGCAGTTGTGTTGCATTGTAGTGCATGTTAATGAAGGAAAGGTCAATGTGCAGTCATTTAATCCAAATGCTATATTCAGCATCATAACTGACTCCTGTAAATCAGTATTACTAGCACTAGCTTTGACTGCCTTTGAATAGAAGTCAATTTCAGGAGCATGTCAACAGCAAATGCACTAAGAAGGTATTTTCATCAAAGCTAGCAGACTCTGCTGTGCATTAACTGCTGTCGTAAGCAGTAAAATGAGCCCAGGCCGTATACAGTGAAACTTCTTATTTCTGTTTGCAAATGGAGCACAGTCCCAGCTGACCTGCATAGAGCCGCCACACGCCCTCTCCTGTTGAGGCATTAAATAATGCACCCCCTCAAAACACCCTGAAATCCCACCAAACCCGCAGCAGTAAGAATGCTGCTGTTCTCCTTAGAGACTGAAGCAGTAAGATCGGCAGCTCAGTGGGTTCTCAGGCAGACAGGAAGCAGATGGGAGAAATGGAGGGAATAATAATGATTGACTATCTGCTGTTCTGCAGTACAAACTAGGAGGAGAACGAACAAAGGGGAACATCAGGTGTGTGTGTGTGTGTGTGTTAGAGTGAGATGGTGTGTGTGTGTGTGTGTGTGTGTGAAATGGTGCATTTGTGTGTGTTTTTGTGTGTGTGTTCCTGTTTGGGAGTGTGGTCAACTTATTTTTCTGTTCGTGGCATTGCGGGCAGTGTTGCCCCTTTTCTCCTGTTGTGTAATGTTCGGACAAGGTGTCCTACATTCATCTATCATAAAAGACATTCATGACAGAAAGGTAAGCAGTGGTCTGCTGATTTATGGGTAACTTTGGACATCTGAACTTAAAATGCTTCTAGCAATGTTAATTTAGAGGCTCTTTGCATTTGTCAGAGGCTTGAGAAATGCATTATAATGCATGTTTTATTGTGTACAACAACCACTGTTTCCTTTTCATAATACTGCTCCTTTTAGAGTGAATTTAGTTTATCCCCGCACACAATTATAGGGCAAATAATGCATTTAATTTTGTATCATTAGATAATGTGACTTGTTGTGACAATTTTCATGTTAGTTACGTAGGACAATGTATAACTTGGCAATGAATGATAAAACTAAATCTTTTGTGTATCATTAGTCAACTTCAGGAAGAAATAATATCTGTATTATCTGTGCATTTCTGAATATGGTACACCCCTGTTATACACTCAGTGAGCTCTTTATTAGGTATTTATTAGACTTATTTTTTAGACTTATTGGTCTTCTGCTGCTGTAGCCTATCCACTTAGAGGTTTGACCTGTTCGGAGATGCTCTTCTGCATACCACTGTTGTAATGTGTGGTTATTTGCGTTACTGTCACCTTCCTGTCAGCTTTGACCAGTCTGGCACTTCTCCTCTGACCTCTCTCATTAACGAAGTGTTTTTGCTCACAGAACTGCTGCTCACTGACAGTTTTTTAGTTTTTTTTCCATTCTCTGCAAACCCTAGAGACTGCTGTGCGTGAAAATCAGCCTTTTCCAAGATACTCAAACCACCCTGTCTGGCACCAACAATCATTCCACAGTCAAAGTCACTTAGATCACATTTCTTGACATTTCTGAACAACAGCTGAACCGCTTGACTACGTCCACATGCTTTCATGAATTTAGTTGCTGCCACATGATTGGCTAATTCAATATTTGCATTAACAAGCTGGTGTACGGGTCAACCTAATAAATTGCTCACTGAGTGTAGATGCAATCAATCTTGCACAAACATACACACAGACAGGCACCCACATGTAGACACACATACATATAATAATGCATTGTGTAAAAATAAAATCCCATTTAAACTGTAATCCCTAAACCCTAGACTGCAGAGGAAGACATTTAAAGGCATTTAAAGGTAATCGTTTTTTTCTTTTTTTTTTTCGCTCTGTCGGCCCACACCGATTGATAAAACTCCTCTTCCCCTGATGCCTCTATTTTAACTGCCTCTTTGCAGAACATCACAGAACGCATCAAATCCGAGCGGCTCATAAATCCAGAGCCACTTCCGCTCCCCTTCCACAGGCTTCATTTTCCCTGGCTTAGGCTCAGGTCTGAATGGAAGTGATTAACAACATTTATTTTCACTGAGAACGTAATCCATTTAGAGACGTGGAAGGCATTGTTGTGTCTCTTCTGGGTGCTGCTTCGCACACGTTTGAATGCGAGGTCCTGTGCGGTTTGAACGGGATGGGATGCGTGTCTGTCTTTGTGATGTGCCCACCAGCTGTGAGGTAATTGGTCTTGTAGAAAACAGCATAGAGTATTCGCGTCGGCCCTGGGGCACGCCTGTCATTGTCTCGGCAGCACTGCGCCTGGATGTGCGGAAAGCATCCCGCTCCACTCCGGAGAACAATTACACCACCGGCGAGTACAAGCAGCTAAACGCTTTATTTCACACCCAATGTGTAAGGCAGGCTTAAATGGGACAGGAGCAGAGCCTGATAAGGAGGGGGAACTCTTTTATATGGTGAAATGGTGAAAGATCCCCTATGAATAAATCAGTCTTCCACAATGTCGGACCGGTCTCTTATCTTTTCTCTGACTTATCAGAGCCATTCACACAGCCAGTCCTTCCCTAGAAATCTCCATGTTAATAAGATTCGCTACATCAACTCTAGATTAGTGTGATCTCTGTGGATAAGATTGAATGCTGACCTGGATAAAGTGTGAAAGGAGTTGAGTTTTAGCAACATTCAGTAAGATTAATCACGTAGTTTGACTTTTTGCCATTCTGAGGAAACTGAGATAAACACAGATGTAATTTTGCTTCAAGGATGAGTTTGGTTTCAGGCTTGGTGGGAATCTCAGGACTGAGTCCTTCCCTGTCTTTAACCACTGCTCCAGTCATACCCCAAATCGCTGCCCCAGTCATACCCCAAACCACTGCTCCAGTCCTACCCCAAATCACTGCCCCAGTCATACCCCAAACCACTGCTCCAGTCATACCCCAAACCACTGCCCCAGTCATACCCCAAACCACTGCCCCAGTCATACCCCAAACCACTGCTTCAGTCATACCCCAAACCACTGCCCCAGTCATACCCCAAACCACTGCCCCAGTCATACCCCAAACCACTGCTCCAGTCATACCCCAAACCACTGCCCCAGTCATACCCCAAACCACTGCTCCAGTCATACCCCAAACCACTGCCCCAGTCATGCCCCAAACCACTGCCCCAGTCATACCCCAAACCACTGCTCCAGTCACACCCCAAACCACTGCCCCAGTCATACCCCAAACCACTGCCCCAGTCATACCCCAAACCACTGCCCCAGTCATACCCCAAACCACTGCCCCAGTCATACCCCAAACCACTGCCCCAGTCGTACCCCAAACCACTGCCCCAGTCATACCTCAAACCAATGCCCCAGTCATACCCCAAACCACTGCCCCAGTCATACCCCAAACCACTGCCCCAGTCATACCCCAAACCACTGCTTCAGTCATACCCCAAACCACTGCCCCAGTCATACCCCAAACCACTGCCCCAGTCATACCCCAAACCACTGCTCCAGTCATACCCCAAACCACTGCCCCAGTCATACCCCAAACCACTGCTCCAGTCATACCCCAAACCACTGCCCCAGTCATGCCCCAAACCACTGCCCCAGTCATACCCCAAACCACTGCTCCAGTCACACCCCAAACCACTGCCCCAGTCATACCCCAAACCACTGCTCCAGTCATACCCCAAACCACTGCCCCAGTCATACCCCAAACCACTGCCCCAGTCATACCCCAAACCACTGCCCCAGTCGTACCCCAAACCACTGCCCCAGTCATACCTCAAACCAATGCCCCAGTCATACCCCAAACCACTGCTCCAGTCATACCCCAAACCACTGCCCCAGTCATACCCCAAACCACTGCCCCAGTCATACCCCAAACCACTGCTCCAGTCATACCTCAAACCAATGCCCCAGTCATACCCCAAACCACTGCCCCAGTCATACCCCAAACCACTGCTCCAGTCATACCCCAAACCACTGCCCCAGTCATACCCCAAACCACTGCCCCAGTCATACCCCAAAGAGCCGGAGAGTGTGGCTGCAGTGTCTCATTCTGGGATTAGGGTAAGCGTCCCTATTGAGCCCAAACAAATAGTTTTATGACTTATTTATAAACATTATAACATTTTAAATATCCAGTTAGTGTACAAAACCCATTGGTTCCGGTCTAGTCCGCCTCTAGTCCACATCTTTTAAATGGCAAGTGCAAATGTATTAGTAAAGTCTTATATTTCATGTTATATAGCATTACATTGTTGTATGAGAGTGTGTCTGAATGAGAAGCATCAATTGGACAGCACTTTGGATAAAGGCGTTATATAAAATGCCAGCCATTTGGAGCAATGTGGGGTGAAGGGCCTTGCTCAAGGGCCCAACAGCTGTGCGGATCTTATTGTGGCTACACCGGGGTTTGAATCACCAAGATTAAACCACCAACCTTGCAGGTCCCAGTCATGTACCTTAACCACTACAATACAGGTTGCCCCTTAGTTTCCCTATGAAGACACACTGATTCCTTTAGGGTCCCTATAGGCATACTAGAACTGATGTCTGTAGTGTCCCTATAGGGCTAACTAACACTTTCATTAGTGGAGTTGATTAATGCGATTATAATGGTACAATTTATATTGATTATATTCTGGTGTGATTTTCACACTTGTTTTTAAATTATTTTACCTGCAGTTGGTTTGTCATTGCTTGCTGTCATTACAGTACATTTTTGTCTGCTGTTATTATACATTAAATTAGACACCTGGTTTGATTATATAGCAACAGAATGTTTTGAAGACTTTGTTGGAGTTTTGTTGGTACAACATTACCATCACTTTCCTTCTTACAACATGACCATCCCTTTCCCTCTTAGAACATGACCATCCCTTTCCCTCTTAGAACATGCCCATCCCTTTCCCTCTTACAGCACCACCATCACGTTCCATCCTAAAACATTACCATCACTTTCCCTCTTACAACATTACCACCACTTTCCCTCTTACATTCTCTCAAAGTGGAAGATGCAAGATTATCTCTTAAACATGATTATACTCCCAATAAGGAAAAGTAATATTTGGAATGAAAGATTAAGTAGTCCTTAACCACTGACTCCAGAGATGAAGCATAAATCCTTCTTTGTGGCTGCCGCTGTGAACGCTTGCCTGTCTCAAAGTACACTTAATCACATTTCCCTTCGCACGGAGAGACAGGCGTGAAAATCACAGCACTTTTTTATATTTATCTGTTTGTGTTTTCATGAATTTTAGTAAATCTACAGCGCTTAGTCCGGGTTTGCTTCTCTTACATTGACATTTCATATGATGTACAGTATTATGCTATTTTGGAGCTGACATACAGTTTTTGAGGGCTTTGTGAGATCAGTCATGTCATGGGCATGGTAAACTATTCACAGAAAGTGATGCTAATCATTTGAAATTGTTAGCTGGTGGTTAAAAACATGAGGATGCTAATGACACTGGATTTATTGGAGTGTTATCATATTTATGTTTTCTTTTCAGTCCATGTTCAGGATCACTATGCATGGCTTTTATTTTTAAAACCATATTAATTTATCCAGAATGGGAGCTGAAATGGACTGTTTTTGAGCTCATAGCCATGTGAACCGAGTAATGCTGTGTGCATTGCCGTCTAATATTTGTCTGCATGTTCCTGACACCACCAAATGTAAGCAGAAATTTTTTTTTGCTTTCAACAAAATTATATGTATACATTTTTTTTTTTTTTTTTAAGCATTCTCATATGGGACTGCCTTGCTTTTCTTGCCAATTTTTGGTCACTCTCTTACCATAAGTATAAACTGCTCTGAAAGCTTCTGTGAATGGGTATTTCTATCACAAGTTGTTCTTCAGGTTGTTCAATATTGGCAGTTAAAATGATATTCAAAATAAATCGCATTTTGCACAATGAAAGCATCACAAAGCTGGGAATCAGAAATGCTCTCTAAGAACTCACTGTTTGAGAAGGCTGGCGGCTAGCATGTACAGACGCATTGTGCAAGAATGCTTTATGTGTTTCTTGTCAGAGGCCTGTGGTTCAGTGGAGAGGATGTTTTATAACTGTACTGATCATGCTATAGAGATAGGTTTAAAAAGTAATGATGCTGATACTTGGTTTAATTAGATACGTTGTGTAACATTATAGCTCGGCGACACACATTGAGCACCGCATTACTTACCCAGATACGTTCTGTGGGGGTTTGGGGGCTTTAATGACCATAATGAATCAGGACTAGCCTTTCTGAGGAGGCCTCCCCTTCTAAGTGCTTCACGTCCAACCCTGCTGAGCTCCAGCCATTACACAGGACTGAGGTCCCTACTGGCTGCTGGGCATGTCTGCGCCTAATGTGATTGTCCCTCACCTTTATTATTAGAAGTCAAGGACGTGGGTCATTTGGGCTGAAACACAGACCAAGCTCTCCTTATTCATCCAGCCTTGGTGAAAAATAAAGGTTGAATGATAATTAATTTGGCTACAGCTTGTTTAAAAGTGGGGCTGGAGCTGTAGTGAGCTGCAGGCTGTTGAAGGAAACTGTGTATGTGTGTGCTGTATGTGTGCATGTGTGTGTGGGCGCACGTGCGTGTGGCCCTCTATTTAGGCCATAAATCATACTCACGCGCCATTATATTCTCCCACACACCGTCATACTCTTTCAGGTAAACCATTAAGGTCTCTCACGCACTATCATGCAAATCACAGATCACACAGATTATCATTCTCACTCTCACAGTCATTCTCTCTCACCTACTCACACAAAATCCCTCAAATGTTTGTTTCTGTGCAAGACATTTTATATGTGTGCCTAGCAGGTTTTACATTTCTATGCGAGTGAGCAAGATTCAGTGTTTGTGAGAGGAATGTTTGTGTGCGAGAGTATATTGGTATGTGTTAGAGAGGCTGTGTGTGAGATCGAGTATGATTTATGGGCTAAACGGTCTCATCGTCCTCCCTCCCTCTGAGAGCTTTGGATGCTCTGCTCCTGCTCACACTGCAGGGAATGGTTAGTCTCAGCTGGGACACCCTATGCCAGCCTATACCCATCTGTCTCAGAGACAGCCTGCCCAGACCCCACAGCCCGCCGCACCAATGTGGAACAGGGACGGCATGTGTTATCAGCGTGGGACTGAGGGAAGAGAGTTATGTGGAAAAGATGGACATTTACTGCTCTTTATCAGTCTTGCTGATCAAATTTGTTTATTTGCTGGGGTGTAGGACAGAAACATTTGAGCTTCTTAAACGGCTGTTTGACTCTGCCCTTTTTCTGCCGGAAATTGTGTTGTGAGGAGAGGCAAGTCAATTTAATTCCCATCAGGGGAATTTCCCTTGAAGGAAAAACTCTGATATTGTTGGTTTTCATTTGTGTTGCTGTATTTTGGGCTTGGTCATGTGAACTAGATTTTCTGTTTTAATGGCTCTCTGGAGATTGACCTTTGTGTTTTTCGTGCGCTACTTGTGTGATATCGTGACCTGCGAGGCTTTGGTTGTTGTTCATTCAGTAACACTTGCTGGTATGTGCAGAGTAACTCCTAAAAACTCCCTCTGGTCCGCAATTCTCAATATTGAAATTTGTATGGAGGGTTTGGGAAGCCCCATCTAAGTATTTGTTCACCACTAAACTTTATTCCAGCATTAATTTTGGTTTTGTTTAAATAAGCAACTTTTCTCATGTGGGAATAAAGGGGGAATGAGCAGCAGTTAATTTTTCTGTGGAATGTTCTGTGTGAACTTAGTGGTACTGACTCATGATACTGATCGGGGTTAAAGCCGGTCTGTTCTCCGAGGGGCTCTGCTGTTACGCCAGGTGCTCTGAATGGGGTCAGTTTGGCAGAATAACTCTTTCCACCTCCTTTTACCTGCAGGTTTTTTGGTGAAGCAGTACAGACAGACTGGTTTTCCAATGCTCCAGGAATAGTTTTTGGGCTCATATAAAGGATGTCATCTCAGTTGATTTGATGTCATTCACTGTACAGGTTGCCGCTACCTACCTGAGAGCAGAATAACTGGGTTTGTTTGCTGTAATGAGAGAGAAATTATATCCTCCATTCCAAGCACTGGCATTAGAAAACAGGGTGTGAGTGCCTTTGAGAAAGCCAAACAACTCCGTGTCTCTCAACTGAAGCCGGTTTCACACACCAGAGCTCTGGCTTTGTCTCTCATGAAGCTGGCAGTCTGTTGAAGTCTGCGCTCAGGGCTGAAGCCTGTGCTTAAAGCCTGTTTTGTGCTGAAGCCTGTGCCCTCGATGTACACCGACTAATCCATAACCTCCTTTTTACTCCCCATTCATTTGTATAATGGGATTCGTGTCACATGACTTCTGAGAGCCGCTGAGCTCTAGATTTCAGCTGGAGAAACAGATCTCTGCCCACACACAGCCTGGCAGAGAGAGGACAGAAGCAGTCAAATTAAGAAATAGAGCCGTGCTGTGTTTCCCATGATCAGATTTGAAGTCGCAATATAACACCGAGCTCGCTCAGAGTTTGAAGTTGCCAGCCCTGAAGTGAAATCCATGTCCCGGAGTGTGTTTCTCACAAAGGAACTAACAATGAACTCAAATCAGCCATGGCAAAGAACACCCTATGTGTTCTACTCCTACTCCTCCCTTGAGTCACATGTAAGGTGTTTTGTCTGATAGGAGCGCAGGTTGCTGTTGGGTTAGTTAGTGGGTAAGATGGGGCAGGTAGATTAATGTAAAGAAATACAGCCTGGGGCTTTGATACACAGCCGGAAGCAATGCCAGCGTGTCTGGCACATGGAGCCCCGTGAATCTTAACTGCGAGCGGCCGATAATGCTGACAAACGCTATTCTCAGAAGGAAAAGCACTCATCCATTTTCATTACGGCAAAAGTATATACTGCTACTGTCTGTCACGCTTTCAGCAATGCAGTAACGCTTAGCCCTACTCTGTAATAATAATTCACAGAGAAAGACAGCAGGTACCCAATCACCCAAAGCAGGTGAATCTCAGCGAACCGACTCTCCCTGCCTTGGCAGCACACTGGCTGACTGTGCAGCCCCCTGCACGACCGCTGGCAGGGTCAGGATTCGATCCTGCACAATGAGGCTCAGAACTCAGAACACAAGTGGATACACAGCAATATAACAGTAATAGCTGACCAGAAAATACTTTCAACTTATTGAGATTTACATTGGCTGGTGTCCTCTGCAGAGATGGGAGAACTTGCCGGAAGGACGACCATCTCAGTAGCACTCCATCAATCAGGCCTTTATGGTAGAGTGGCATATGGCAAATGGCATATGTCAGCCTGCTTTGAGTTCGCCAAATGGCATTGAAACGACTCTGAGAGCATGAGGAAAAAGATACTCTGGTCTGATGAAACAAAAATTGAACTATTTGGGCAGAACCTCAAGCACTGTCTGGTGAACACCAGACACTGCTCATCACCTGGCTAATTCCATCCCTATGGTGAAGCATGGTGGTGGCAGCAGTATCATGCTATGGGGGTGCTTCTCAGCGGCAGGGACAGGGAAACTGGTGAGAATTGAAGGAAGAATGAAAGCAGCCAAATACAGAAGAAAACCTGCTCCAGAGTGCACACAACCTCAGACTGGGGCGACGGTTCACCTTTCAGCACGACGATGCAAAGCATACAGCCAACTTGGGACAAGTCTCTGACTCTCCTTGAGTGGCCCAGCCAATGTCCAGGCTTAAACCATAGAACATCTGTGGAGAGACCTGAAGATGGCAGTTCACAGATGCTTACCACCCAATCTGACGGAGCTTGAGAGGATCTGCCAGGAAAAATGGGATAAATTGCCCAAAGGTAGAGTAATGGTCATGAGGTAATGGGAAACATAAATGTAGGCTGCTGAAAATGTCACAGCCACACAGCATCAGCCTGGCTCCAGTTGTGAAGGAACAGTGACTTCAGCCATGTTTTTTTCCATTTTTAGAAAAAAGAGTTCAGCTCTGTTTGTTTTGTAAAATTGTGGAATAACACGTGGATTTTGCATTTGGCGAGTATGTCGGTTTTTCCACCAGAATTAGGCATGCTCAAGCGGCATATCTGTAAATGAAAACATTCTGAATCCACATTACACAACGCAAGTAAATGAACTACTTCTGTTAAACATGAGTAAATAAACTACTTCTGTTATGTCCCCATTTGGTATCTCTATCATCATATCAAACAGCCACAAGAGACAAAACCCTACTCAGGCCAAGGAAGCTCTACAAACTCAAAGCTCCCATCGAACATCGAGATACAAATGAATTTCGGCCAGTGAGTGGAAAGAAGCCTTGTTAAGTCATTCACTGTGAACACTGCATGAAACATTATTCACCGCCATGCTTGAAATGTACTTTCTGCTACAAGTACAGTAACAGGCTATTAAAGACTATCTGGACATGAACAATACAATGGAGTTGGAGTTAAAACTATCTAGATGCATTATTGAAAATTATTCAAAATAGCCTGGAGCCGTATAACTCACAGAAAACTCTTACAGTAAGTATGGAATATTCAGCGTACTGTATGTTTCTTATTTCTTGTCTTTGTTTTATTTTTCACGGGCATTATCTTCCACATGGAGGTCAATTCCAATATTGATATTTGTCTCCCAGCCCTGTAGCAGTAGCAACTCCTTTCCTGGAAATCGAATGGACAAATTAAACAGACAAATTAAAATCGGTTTGCCGAGTGTTTTTTATTTGAGAAATGAATCAATGCAGATAGCTCAGGCAAGGGCTGATGCTGAGAATTACAATAAAATGGAGCACTGAGAGTGGGGAACCTCAGGCATTCTGTGAACTTGTGAACATGGTGGACCACCTGGAATATAACCTTGTCCAGTTTGGCACTGAGTTAGTTTACTGTAGTGACTCTGTAGTGATTGTAGTGACTATCAAAAACGTAAAAGTCAAACAATTATCCACCACCCTAGCAGGAGTGAATAACCAATGCAACTTTTCACTTCTTGCTGGCTATAATAGAAGCCCCAGGCTCTGGACTTTCAGTGGCTGTGTGTGTTGACTAAAGTGTTAAAATATGCAGCAAAAAAGCAATTAGTTTACACTTCAAAGTTCGACTCAGTTCAACTCTATTAAGTTCAATTCAAGTCAAGTCATGTTTGGTTGAAAATCCGTCTCACTTCCACAATCGCTGGGGCTCCGTTAATTGCTCGTTGCTTTTTGCATCCTCTTCTGCTGGTTGGGGTTAACTTTCAGTGGCAAGTCTAACAAAAAAATAATATTTCTCTAAAGAGGGCATAGGCCAAAATTATACACTTTCAAGAGGATCTTCATATTATTTTGTAACTCAAAACCTGATGCTTAATAATGACTATGATTTGGCCCCAGCAGGAATATAGCGTAACGCTCCTCAGTACTGAGCTCACCCAGTGCACTATTGGAAGGTCATCTGTAGCTGCTGCGCGCGATAATGTTACCAGAATCCATGGAGCTCTTTAAATGTTTCTGTCTAAAAGCGGCCAAAATGTTTAAAATTATTTCTGAATAAACTGTGCAGTTATTGCTTGGTTTAAAAATAGGCTTTACTTCAATAAATGCTACTTCAATAAGCTGCAGATTTCAGAATTCCAAAAGTCATTGCAGTTTTTAAATACTGTTTTGAGACTTTCATCCTATTTCAATAATTGTCAAGATAATATTGTATATTGTGAAAATTTTGGCCAAGATAATTGTACAGTGAAATTTTAATATCGGCACATGCCTAGTCTGAGGTACTTTTTTTTCCCTCTTTGAATAGAATTCCACATACATTTTCGACAAAGAAGAACAGTCTTTATTTGACTTTGTTTCCTCATTGTACTAAAACAGAATTTCCTGCCATTGAATCTAGAAGAATTGATGTACACTTACTCAGTGCCAGTTGCTAACAGCCCTGTCTTTGACTCAGCCTGCTCCCACTCTTGGCCCTAGCCTAGTGTTCATGGCTGATCTCAGTAGAGCACTCTTCTTGCTGAGCTGAATTACAGTCGTGTTAATGGCTGATCTCAGTACAGCACTCTTCTCGCTGAGCTGAATTACAGTCGTGTTAATGGCTGATCTTAGTACAGCACACTTCTCACTGAGCTGAATTACAGTAGTGTTCATGGCTGATCTCAGTACAGCACACTTCTCACTGAGCTGAATTGCTGAACTGTGTATCTAGAACTCAGATATCAAAGCCGCTCTTTCTCTGGTGTGGCGTTTCTGGTTTCTGTAGTATCTGCGATGCAGATGAACTCCAGGGACTGTGTGGTAACATTGTTAGATGTTACGGAAAACCAACCACAGCATCCACAGTGCTCACAACAAGGAGAAAGAGTGATCAGAAAAGCTCTGCGCACTCGACTGTTGTTATTTCCTCTTCATGATGTCCTGATGCGTCTCTGATAGAAAAGGTCACATTAATAATTGAAACCGAGGGAAAGGAAGCTTAGGAAAGGATATTATGGAAATGTGTGATATTTTGGACCGTTATCCAAATGTAGTATTATTTACAAGATATTACTGATGTGGAGAATCCGGAGAATGTGGGGAATTTGGCAGTCCAGGGACTGGTATCTGCTCTATGCGTGGCTGTAAGAGAAGAGCAGTGACTACCATGGGGTAACAGTGCCCCACAACAGCAGGGATGAATTACTGTGTATGAGGAAATGCACTGGAGTGGCCATATTAAAATAGCCTTGCTATTCATTAGCTTTCTGTAATTACCCTCTGAGTTTCATATTCCATATGTTTTATGAGGACATTGTTTTGTAAAATCGATGTTCATAAATACAGTAGCATTCCCGGCTGTATTCCTGTGCAGTATTGATGTTGTGAGTGAATTCAGTGCCCTGCTGTATAACAGCTGTTTGGGGTGTTATCATTGAAAACCATGTCTTTAAAGAAAGGAGGCCTATTAAATCCTGGCCTTTTGGTACACAACAAATTAGTGACGAATTGCTAAGGAAGGTAATGTAGTGCGACTATTTAAATTCAATTTGATTCCTGTGGTAGACAAAGCAGTCACAAATACAGACAGGCTGTTTGAGAGCTGTATGTACCCCAGTCCAGTTTATCGTCCTCCTGAGAGCTTGTCACTGTACTTACACAGGTTTATCCTGTGTTATTTGGGTATGTAAATCACTATCCAGAGCCAAGGATTTTGTTTTCCTGGTATGTAAAGCACTATCCAGAGCCAGGGATTGTGTTTTCCTCGTATGTAAAGCACTATCCAGAGCCAGGGATTGTGTTTTCCTGATATGTAAAGCACTATTCCGCGCCAGAGATTGTGTGTTCCTGGTATATAAAACCAGTATTCAGAAGCAGGGTTTGTGTAATTCTGGAATGGAGAACACTATTGAGTGAAGTGAAGTTAACAGGGGTGTCATGCTAACATTATGCTAACATTGGACTGGCATTGGAGTAACGTTCCCCCCCCCTCCCCCACAGAGACGCCTCCAAAGGCGGACGAGAACATGGCGGCGGAGTCTTTCTCGGACTCATCGCTGTTCTCCCGCTGGGGCCAGGACCTGAGCCCGGAGACGCGGCGTGTTGCGCTGAAGAAGTTCCAGTACTACGGCTACAACAGCTACCTCAGCGACCGGCTTGCCCTGGATCGGCACATCCCTGACCTGAGGCCTGATGGGTAATCTGCCACATACAGGCCACAACGGCATGCTGGGAATATGTATTCAGATCTACATAAAGAGCCAGTTGGATTGGGGATTACCCAAGTGGCCTGGAGGAGATAATGTGTTCAGTATTACAGATTTTTTTATTTCCAAACACAGTTACCCAGTAAATATTTGTGATCGATGAAGCCAAAGTAGCAAATTAGAGATAAAGACAAACTTTGAATTCAGGGCTGTAGTACAACAGGTTAACTGATATGGTTTAAATTTGGGGACCTATAGGGGTCCTACATTATATACAGTATAACTTCCCTAATTCCTTCTCAGTTACACAGTACATACACATGTGACCACTTTATTTGGTAGACCTGTACACCAGCATGTTAATGCAAATATTTAATCAGCCAATCATATGGCTGCAACTAAATTAATGCAGATGTGGTAAGAGGTACAGAAAGTACCTACCTAAATTTGAGTTATGTCAATTTTGAACTATGGAAATTGATTCATATATTTAAAAAATCACACCGTAGTGTGTGAAGACAAGTGGGGACTTGCTTGACTCCCAACACATGTGCTTGTATATACTGCAATAATATTGTTCTAAATTGGATATAAGGAATGTACAGTACTTGTACTGCCCTTTCACTCCTGAATGGCTTTTTCCATAATTGTACATGTATAATCTGCTTTGATTTGAAAGACATAACTTTCTATAATCTGTCTCTCATAGTTTTGAAAGAACACTACTGCAGAGGTGCGAGAAGCATACAATAAAACAGAACCTTGGTAGTCTGTGTATTTGTCCTGGCTTCCATGGCAACCTCTTTTTGGTGACAGCTGTGCCAAAGATTTGCTCACTGAAGCCTCAGTATAGCTTTCTGTAATCGAGGCAAAAACCTGAATGAAGGGACAGATGTTCCCTGCCCTTTGCAGCGTGCTGAACTGGGCTGGATGTCTCCAAAATGAATTCAGCTGTCAGACAGATCCACTGTGACTAAACACACTGGCACACACACACACACACACACACACACACACACACACAGACATTTTAATCTTCCCTGTCTCCCAGTTCGCTATTGAAGATTTTCCCAGCTTGCTGTGTCTGAGTAATTCCTCCTAAGTACTGTTACAGTAAATGGCTGTTTATAGAATCATTTCCAATATATGATAATTTCAGATCACGTCTATACATAGAGGCTGTGCCTATATACCTGCCCAAATCTATAGTATTATGATTATCACATTATAATTTATAGCATGGCTTGGTTAATACTCAGTTCTGTTTAATGGAGGGGGATTTTTTCCCTTTAATTTGCATAATTAGTTTAACAGCACAATTATGCATATCTAGTTTAACATATAACATATAACATAATATTGCAATACTAGAGTTGCTTGACAATACAGAATAAAAACGTATCTGCCTCCTGTAATTTATTTTCTGCTCTAATTTAATTAGGCTGTTTCACTATACAGAGAGAAATATTTTGACAGTTACAATAGCCATGCTAATTTGAAAGTCATCCATTCAAACTGGTCCTAATAGCTGAGATAGTTGTTCCAAAGAATATTGAAAAGGTCCATTTGCTGGTCTTTTCAGTCGAACTAGTCTGCTCAGTGGTTCCTTTCCATTATTATTGCTGCACAATTATCTGTGTGCCAAATTTCCAAATTTAATTTAATCCCTTGTAAAATGACGGGCTAATGTCCAATTATTGCTATTGAATACATGCTTGCAGAACGTCAAAAATATGTGAGTAAAACCTCAAAAGCAAAGCCTTTTATTTAATTTGTTTGGAGATACTGTGACGCCATACCCCTTTTGAAATATAAAGAAGAAAATAATTGTGCTCAGATGACTGCGATGGAACTACAACAATAGAGATGATGAAACTCTTATGACAAGTTATCTGATGGGCTGCAAATATGGCACTTGCTGACTAACTGCTAACTGGTGTAGTTTTATAACTTTACTTGCATGAATACTGCAGTGAATGGGTTAGTACCGACGGGATTTGCAGCTGTGGTGCAATGAGCAACACAAACTGCTCTCTGTTTTTCTTACTAATCTGCCCTGGATATGAATGTTTAGAATTCTGAATAAACCCTATAAAATATATATGTTTATATGTACAGCCTCTCGTCACCGTGCAAGCTGCTTTTGAGTTATTTAAAGTGTATTTCAGAAACCCCCAAATGACCCAATATTAAGAAATTTTTGTAATTACCTAAAATATTCTTTACCGTACAAATGGGCTGGGCTAATTGAGAACATTATACTTAAGCTGAAATGCTTTCAAAAACCCCAGAAAATGTACTATCCTCCTGAACACGGAGTCCGGGCCTAACTTCAGATTCTGAAATTTGGGATCTATTTATTCTTGTCAGATTAAATTATTCTTGTATGTGAGCTGAGGGATTTTGATTGATTGATTGATTGGTTGATTGATTGGTTGACTAGAACTTTTCCTGAAGGCTGTTTAATTTAATTGAATTGAATCAGTTGAATATGAAAATATACACTAATTAAATGGGTGGTTTTGATGATAATTTAATCCATTAAAAAGTCCATTAAAACACTGATGCTTTCTTTCCATGCAGCCAGGTCCACATGAAGCAAACCAAACTTTCTTTTACAAATAGTTGGCCCCAGTGGGTCCTGAAGTAATGTGCTCGCTCTATGCCAAATCCAGTGAAGGCATACCAATTATTTCCTCTTGTCTGTCTCCCTGCAGGTGCAAGAACAGCTCATATCCCGCAGACCTCCCGCAGGTCAGCATCGTTTTTATTTTCGTAAACGAGGCACTGTCGGTCATCCTGCGTTCGGTCCACTCTGCCATCCAAAGAACGCCCTCCCACCTCCTCAAAGAGATCGTACTGGTGGATGACAACAGCAGCAGCGGTGAGTGCCGTTGCTTTTGACCTCCTCTTTCATCCCTCTATCTTTCACATCAGTGCTGCGGGATTGCTATAAAGTGGGACAAGAACTTTCTGGCAAACGGCTTTTCTTGCAATGACTCCGTGTTTGTAATACTCTGTTTTCTCATCCACCTTACCTGAATGCACTTTCTATAGCTCCCTCTGGACAAGAGTATCTGCTAACTGAATAAATTATGACTGTAAAATTAGATGCGTACATAGCAATCTCAGCAACTATTGTGCCTAGGTTGTGAATGTAGCGAGATATCTGCAGCTGAGGCAAGTTCTTACAATTCTAAGGCACCCACTGCCCCACCCACTTATCTTAGTGCTGCTCAGTTTATCCCACTCACCCGGAACACCCCAATTTCCACTGCATGTGGGGTGAACTGAGCTACTCTCTGCCAAAGCTTCCAGTTTTCTAACAGAAAAGAAAGGTGAAAATCAGATGGTGGAGATTGCCTGTAGCATTTCTGTCTTCTGAAACAGCTCTTAGGGGTCTCCGCTCAGGAAACCCACTCACGTCCTGTTTGACATTCTGATAATCACTTGCCAACTTGTTTGCAGGAGCGTTCTATCAGATCTACACTGATAGTTTTCTTTTTTCTCCCTATTGCCGGGGCTGCTGTTATGATGGCTGATAAATGTTGTCTCCTGTTTCACCATCTGGTGTCAAAACGGATAGATGAAAGTCTCACTCTTATTCACCCTAATTGATACATGCATCCTTATTGTTATTGACATTCAATTCAATTCAGTTCAATTTGATTTGTATAGAGCTGTCATGCTCACAGCCGCTAACGGTTTAGTGTACGGAGCATTAGCGTGTGTCATATGGCTCTGGTTAAGCAATGCTCCATTAGCATGTTCATACGTTCTGAGGAAAGGAAAGGATGACAGCTCACTAACACCCTCTGTCAACCTTACCTGGGCGATCAGGCGTCCCGACATCTCACGGTGCGGTCCCCTCTCTCAGACCCGCCCCTGAATGAGCCGAACGATGATAGCCATGAATAATGCAAAGCATCGCAGAACAAAGCCTGCACGTCATGTTGGAACATGAGTGTGCATACTGACCAGAACAGGCCGTTTAGCTCAACTGGGCTCCATCCCTATGGTCCGCTTCCTGTGGTTATTTCAGCACCGCTCTGTGACCTCCATTAGACTATCTAGGGCTAGTCGACCCACAGAACAGTTCTGTGACTCTACCCCACAGAACTGTATAAGAACTAGAGAGGACATTGCCTTCTCAAATCAGCGCTTTCTCCTCCATTTTCATAGAAAAGTCCTGTGTTTGACAACTACCAGGTCTATAATTATGGTTATGGTTAGAATTAGGGTTAGGAACGTGGTACGGGTGAGGGTTGAGACAACTTTTAAAGTTATTTTCTTTTAAAGTTATTTTCAGGAGCAAGGGAAAGGGGTAGTACAAGATTTAGTCCTTGCTTTTCTAAACATCGTACAAAGATATTTAGAAAAGCTACAGATCACTCTCCCTAAGATCCTCCCTAAGGCGCCAATATAAAACACTGATCCAAGCTTAAAGAAGTAAATATTCAAATAATCTTAAATTGTTAGTAAAGATAAAACTATTCTAAAAGAAGAAGTCTTTACAAAGGTTACATTTTTTACTTTCCCAATCAGGGAAATTCCCACACAAAATGGGGGAGTTTGCTATTGCTCCATTCAGTTCCACCGCTGTCAGCTCCTGTGCTGTGACTTTGACAGGGCAATTTAATGAAGCTAATTAGCAGAGAAGACCAATCTGCTGTTGTTAAATATGAGCTGCAAATGGGCAGTGTGGATCTGCAGCCATTAAGAAAGTGCAGGGTGGTTGCATATTAGAGGGCCCAGTGAAATATGTGCAGCACTGTGATTTATGCGGTTTGTTTAGACGCAACACTTTAATCTGCTGCATTGGTCATGAAGTGGGGCTGTAACATTAACAGAAACAAACACGCATATACTCGAGCATATCTTAGAAATTACAGCTTTTGCTTGCTATGTAAAAGCTATAGAATATCCACTAAACTGCATACAAGAGTATTACACTATCCTGTGTATGTGCATTGTAATTAGAGTGGCCTAGTTTCTGTTATTTATTCTACATGGTCACTTAGACACCAGTGATGTTTTCAATGCATTTTCCAATAGGATTGTCTAGTCCTGTTTGTTGAGGCTTGTTTTGAGCTTGTTTGTGGCAGGTAATAGCTGTGTAGATATGTTGGTGGGTTTGCTGGCTAATTAGTAATGTACTTTCAAAGTTCAAAGTAAACAAGAACCTTTGTAATGCTCAAAAATGTGGCAAAAAAAGAAAGTCTAAATAGAGTGAAGAAAAATGCTGATAACAAAAAAACGGAAAAAGAAATAATCTTAATTGTTCATTAAATCTTAAATCATCTTAAGTGCTGTCAAAATTGTTATTTACATATTATTTGTAGTAATATACTGTGTTAATATATAGTCTACATTATTATATATATAGTATATAGACTATATATAATATATAGTATAATATACTTCTAAACATTATTTGTATTAATATGTAACTGGTTTAAAGTGATTAATCTATTGATTAATTTAATTAATTTAATGGCATTTACCAACACTAAGTAAAGTATATATCTTTTCATTAAGCATTATTTTATTGAACCAAACTTTTTTGTTTTGTTATTTCACCAGTAATGAAAAAAATATTTTGCCGACAAATTCAACGGTTTGCTTCAGGCTTACTGTTGGCAGTAGGCATGTGATGAACAGTGATTCCCTAACCATGGATCTCCCAGAGAGTAGCAAACATGTCACAGCATGACAGAGTGGACCTGTGCATATCTGTGACTCCTTGCTGTGCTGCCTCTATAGCAGGGTTGCTATGTATGTAGAGTCCCACAGCAACCCTGTAGCTGTGTAAATGTGTCTTTGTGTGCCCACTGTTTGTCTGAAGCAGCAAATTGCCCCAGGCCGAACGTTTCCGTTGTCCCCAAAGGAATCTCACTAGCTTTTCTTCTCTGAATTCCGGGGGTGTGAATTTACCCAGGAGCACAATGACCAGGGACAGGTGTTTCCACTGATATTGTTTGTTGTGGAGCGGTGGAACGCTGTGATGTCAGAAAGCAAGCGATTTAAGCATTTTGTGCAGACTGCTGACTTCAAATATTCATTCTTATGAGACAATTGTGGATTTTAATGCACTCAATGTGCGGGATAAGTTTTGTTCAGAATATGCTTCAATTTCCCTTGTCTGTTTGAACCTGTTATTTTGTAATTGCAATGCTATCATGAAAAATATATATTTCTGGAAAGGCGCCTACATTTAATTTTTATATACAGTGGTATATATGTGCAGCTTTCCAGTGAGCAAGCCGCACATTTTTTTAAATGTACTGTAAATCATGGGATGCATTAGTATGAATAAATAATACTAGGATAGCAATTGCCTTTGACAGGCTTAGTCAGTTAGATGCGTTTAATATACACAGCAGGCCTTGTGGCAGCATCACTGCTGTGCCTTTCTGTTGGTTTTACCTTTTCTTTTCGTTTTTTTCCGGTTTTTTTCTTTCCTGGTCACTGTGTGTCCATGTTTATGAAAAATTGATCTTCTCAGCTCTGAGTCTGACTTTAGGTAATGAACATGTTACTCCTGTTATGGAGGCTCATTGTGATTAATTGCAAAGCAACGCTGATCATCATTCTTATTCTCAATCAATTCGACCTCTTTTAAATCACCTAATTATATATACAACTTACGGTCCTTTGAAAGTCATTTGTATGCATTCAGGAGCAGCCAGATTCATTTCTGCAAATGGATTCATTTTGAGGTTCAAGCCATTGTAAAAAATAAAAGAATAAAGTATACAATATATTCTCTTCTTTCTATAATATCACATAGCAAATGTAACTGAACAATCCTGAATTCCCTCAAAAGTTCTGATACAGAACAGGATACAGTATTTATTTTAATTTATTTTAAAGCTTGTTCTGCCCTCTTCTGCCTTCAGACCATTTTCTGTGATTGATGAGTCAGTTATGGTGGGCTAATTAGTATAGCATATGAGTCATGTTGTCCAGCAGCATGGCCCCACAGGAGCTGGCACACTTACTTACATGGTCAGATAGCCAGCCAGAGCAGGGCCAGTGTGGGCAAGATCAGTGCCAATGTGGGCCAGAGCAATGCCAATATAGGTACAGTTTAAGTTGGTGTTAAAGACGGGGCTCTGTTAAATCATTGATACAGTGCCGACATGGACCTATAAATCCTAACCAAGCTATAACCTTCCAACCCCTCCTCTGTCACAGCCTCACTCTGGCTAAGCTGGTGCCAGGGGGAATCCTCCAATCAGATTAAACAGATCTAATACAGCAGAAAAGGAAAAGCTGACTATAACAGCTCTTTTAAATAATCTCATACTTTAACTGATCAACATTTCGATTAGAGCATTCAAGCAAAGGTCACATGGTAGCAACTGATGGTGCATATGATGTTCTCCAGTAATACAGTACATGCATTTTCACAACAATATGACACTGCAGTGTTAATAGCACACTACTGAAATACAGCTCATAGTTCTTGGGTCTCCTGTTGGCACACTAATTGGGCTCCTGCATCACAAGCCTGCATTGACTGCCTGTGAGCGGATTGCAGAGGGATAAGGCCTCTTACTTCCTCCGGATTTCAACAATAGACAACACTTCAGAAGCTCTTTCTACACCACAGGCTGTTTGTACTAAACCCGATCAAAGCAGCTGAAGCAGGCTTGTGAACTGAAATACATCTAGCCCTTGGTGGCATTGCTGAGGAACCCAACAGGCCTGCAGTGCCTGAGTAAAACACACCGCCTGTTACAGGATGGCACAAAGGGAAAAACACAACTGGAGATACAGAGTATAATGTAAGTCAAGATATTTCCAAGTAAATGCATTTATTCTACCACCAGCTCGCTCTGGAACATGCTAGAAACAGCCCCCCCAGAAGAAGCATACACAGGGAAAGACAATGGGAGGAAAAAACAACTATAATGCACTGGGCTTCTCCTTTGTGCCTATCCACTCTTTTAAATGAGTTTTCCTCCATTTCTCCACAGGAAGGATATCCTTTGTTGTGTTTTTTTCTCCTTGTGCCAGTTGGGATTATGATGAGGGAAACTCATGCTGTTTGAGATGAATTATTTAGAGATTATCGTCAGGTAGTCAACTGGGCCCGACCCACTGATCACAAGTCTCCAAGCCATGTCTGTTCATGGTTCCCCTTCAAAATCCTTCCCAAGATTACATAAAGTAAAATACAAGAAAGTGCAAATCAGAAACAGGGACAAGAAGACCCTAGAGGAAAGTACAATAGAGGCCATCAGTGTGATATACCCTTCATGCTCTGCTTATGCACTTAGAATTGTGGTGTATTAGTTCATTGGTGTGCATTTAAGGACTTCTCAGTCTGTATTTAACCCAGGTCAAAGATAGTATCGTGTTCAAAGTGTTTAACCCATAGCAGTGTTAAAGGAACACTGTCTTTGTGTCTGTGAGATCACTTCTGTCCACTCACAGGTGGTGGTGGCGAACTGGCCAGGATCTGTTAGAAACAGCTGCTGTTCCCAGGTGATGCTGTACCTGGCCATTTTTCTCCTGAAGCAGCTCACAGGGTCTTTAGTGTGGCAGTGTAGAAGAATGATTCAGGAACTGGAGTAGCAGGTTGTGGGTGTAATTCCCAGGCAGGGCACTGCCATTGAGTCCTTGAAAGTTACTTACTCTGAATTGCTTCAAAAAAAATATCCACACTCTCAGAAATAACAGTCCGAAATGTGCCTAAAATGCTTGTCACATAAAATTGTACCCCTAGTCACCATTATATTTGTACCTTTTTTGCTTTGGAAACGTACTCATTTGTACCCAAAGAGAATTTGTTTGAATGTATTAATTGATTTAATGTCAAATAATGTACGGTATGTTGCGTAAGTTCATACTCTGAACTCTGCTCTGCATAAAATGTAATTATAATACAGTATAGTCTCTGTGGGAAGACGCTCTGACTGCGTGGTCGGGCTTGCGCACGTATGACAGGAGCTGTAGATGGATCCTGTGTGACAAGGTATCTGCGGTGAAGGCCTGGCAGTTCTGCACTAAAGCTGTCTCTCAGTCTGCAGAAACAGGCAGTGACAGATCATTCGGACCCACCTTCGCCCACTGCGGGAGATGTTTTTATGCTGCGATCCTCTGTTAGCAATAATACTTCAGTTTGGCAGTTGATTCACTGTTAGCATTACCTCCTCAGTTTACCAGGGGATCCTCTGTTAGCTTTAGCGCTCCTGCCACACTCGAATATCGATGCACTGAGGCAATGATGCACAACACACAGAAACAAATGGGCATCTGATGGGTATTGAGGAAAGCAATAAAATCACTGGTCTCCGAACAGTGATGTCAGGTGTTGAGACATCAATAAGCATTGGAATACCCATGAGTCTGTGTTTTTTTATATTGTGCTGAAAGCTGAGTCAACAGCAGCCGTGTGGAAAAAGGCAGCTGTCAGATAGAAGCGTATTAAACGCTAATGATTCTGCTCACTCCCCTTGAATCCTCATTACAGCCGGCCACAGACTCTGAATGACTTGCATTTCCAGGTCATTGAGCACACTAGATGGATTTACTCTAGAATCTATAGGGTTCTCATCATTTATGAATTTAGTTTATTTTCATTCTTTTTAATGGATGGCATGGCTTCTCTTTTTAGCCCAGGAAGGGGAATAGCATCTTTAGCATTTCTGAGGACATTAAACGCTTTTGCTGCTGGATTTGAGAGTGATGTGAACATTTAGAATGGTTAAAATAGCAGATGTGATGCTATCTATCTGTATCTTATCTTAGCACAACAGGCATAAATATAGTTATGTGGCTATGATGACAATCTCAGAAATCTTTGTGATTCTGTGCCACAAGAGAATACCAGTTAGCATTTAGATTTCATACCCGGGTGTAACATCTATGTGGAAAAGTCCACACTGCCAGAATGTCTGTGAAATGTTATGCAAATGGTAAGTCCAGAGGATGTTTTGAGGGCACAGACATTTCAGAATTGGAAATATACTGTGGTTTAAGCCTTTGGAGTAGAGAAATTAACAACCAACAATATTACACTATGTTTCGAAGGATGATAAAAGATTCAAACCTTTCAGAATATTGGCTTCAGCAGCAAATCCGTTATGTGCTGACGGCAGTGTTAATTATAGCGTCATCACAGGTGAACAAGCTAATTAGATCAGAACAACCAATCAGAGCCTGTATATTGAGCTCTTATTCCAGCTCCTTTTGGTTAAAAACAGACAGTGGCATTCAGTGGCTACATTCACAATATATCTACTCTAGTTACAGTAAAGCATTTTAGTTACAGTAAAGCTGCTTGCACATGATCAGTGTCAAAATGCTTGAGATATGGCAGCAACTCAAAATTAATGAGAGTCACGCCGCTCAAAGTTTAAACTTTGACCTACTGTCGTTTGACACTGACCTTTCATAGAACATCCAATCCCATTGCAGCTGTGTGTGATGCAGGCAAGTATAAACGTGGAAAAACAGCTTAAAGCCAAGGTTTTTTTCATTTTTTTCCCCTTTAGTGTCTGAAACATCTTTGATCGCCGACGACCCACTATTATCACCGCTTGTTGACGCAGTACTTGGGGTTTAACGCTGCCTTTGAGTCTTTTCTAGTGAAAGAGATTTAAGGCTAACAGTGGCCTGGGGTACATGCTGATGGCGTTGGTATATTCTCTCAAAGGGAGAGTTCATTAGGGTGGTAGTGCCTCCCTCATTAGCGCGCACCCAGGTGGTATAGCTGTTGGGTATATAAGACTGCTATCAGCATATAACACTGTTTCACTGATGAACCAGAATGCTGAAACGTGAATCTTTTATCCTCGTCTTAGCACCTCCTGTTTTAATTGAGTGCCAGAATATGAGCTGTCCGTTTCTATTGAAAGAGAATAAAACAATATGCATCATCTACTCTCAGAACAAAGAACAAAGCTCTCAGATAAATAGACTGCCTCAGCCCCGTCACCAGAAACAAGCAGCAGTGAATGCCAACAGATTGGCAGGGACATCATTAAGCACAGAAAAGGAACATTAACAGCCTGAACACATTATCATTAACAGCCTGAACAGAGGAATATTAGCAGTCTCGACAGATTAACATTAACAATCTGAAGAGATGGGAATAGCAGTGGGGCTAAACGGAGAGGAGCATTAACAGTGAAGAGGCAGATTGACAGTGCTGTGCTGTGGGGAGTATGGCTCTATTAGGGATGGGGAACACGCCAACTTCCATACGGCCCAGTGTATCAACCCATAATCTTACCGATAACTCATGAAAGCAGTCCATCGGAGACACCAATTTACAATGTATTTAGTCACTAACAGATGCTTTTAGCCGATGCAAAACAAAAACATTTCACATGGTGAACAAACATCATAAGAGCTAGAAAAGGCTATGGTTATAATCATTGAAGTTTTCACTGTCTAGGTGCTTGTCTCGACCTATGAGATAAAGAGAGAGGTGTTAGTTGATACTGTATATAGAGGGAGAAACATTGAGACATTGAGATGTGATTTTAAAAGGTTTGAAAAGACGTTTGCCGAAGCGTGCTGAGCAGGAGGCAGGAGGCCACAGCCTGCGCTGTGACTCAGCAGAGCCTGGCTGAGTGCTGAGCTCACTGTGGACTGAGCAGCAGCGCTGTGCTGCGCTCTCCCCTGTGTGCAGAGGAGCTGAAGGAGAAGCTGCAAGACTTTGTGGACGAGACCAACAGCCAGCGGCCCGGCTTCATCAAGGTGGTCCGGCACGCCAAGCAGGAGGGGCTGATCCGATCCCGGGTGAGCGGCTGGAGGGCCGCCAGCGCCCCCGTGGTGGCGCTGTTCGACGCACACGTGGAGTTCAACATCGGATGGTGAGCCGCGTACGGGAAGTACCTCACCTAACATCCTGCGGGAAGACGGGTCACTTTGGATCAAATAAGGATTTGCAGTATTTGCAATGATCAGTTATTGATTATCAGTTATTATGGATTTTAAATGTTTTAAATATTATAATGATATAATAAATGGGGTAAGTTTAAAAGAAAATTAAAAATCGTCCTTCTTACACCTAGATCCCTATCTCTGTGAAACACTTCAGTGTTATTGAGGTAGGTGTGGAGTCTGTGGCGACAGATCGTGTCAGATTTACCAATCATTCCCCGTGATGGGAGAATGAATTCCCTTAGAGAGTTTAACAAGCCTTTTAATCTTTCTCCATAAAGCCTGACCCAAATTTTTGAAGTCTTTGATCAGCTTTCAAAACATTTAGAAATTTGCTCTAGCACTGCATTTAAGCCAGATATCAAATTAGCAAACAGAGAATTCTCCGCTTTGAAGAATGCATAAATCCAGAGTCTTATTTTAAATTATAAATATTTATTTGAGTAAATTTACTTTGTGTTGCTGCTGCTGTAAGAGGCATAGATACACACTTCACCTATGCTAATTGCATTACTTCCAAGATTACTTACAGATAAGTGAGATTTGCTGTTGCTATATCGCATTCCATCTGTGATTTCTGCAGCTCAGACTATCCAATAACTGAACTGAGCAAAAAGAAGAAAATACCAGAAGAAAATTCATTGTATTTTTTTGACTGCTATCCATAAATGAGAGGGGTGATTATCCTCCTCATAATCGTCTCATATAAATCATCTGTTTAATAAGGCACGCCGACCACGGAGGCCAATGATCAATAGGATGTGTGGTCTTGGTGACTTATTCTGCATGTACACTAAGCTTCCTATTCATTATCTCGAGTCAGTCTGAATTGAATTTAAGGGTGTAAATTGAAGGGAAGTGTGTTTCTGCCGCTCTTATTCCCCTGTCAGTAGTATTGGATATACAGTATTACAGCTACAGAGACCTCTGCTAATTGTACAACTGTACTCTTGATAGCTCTGAGCCACCCTGTCAGTTGCCAGCTCTGAAGCGGGAGTGATCTGTAGGTCTGTTATCTGAAATTCTTTCTTGAGCACACCACCCTGAGCCACAGGGGAGAGATTTCATAATGAATACATTTAATTTTGTGAAATTACTGGTAAGATGGAAAAGATTGCATAATCCTCCGTGCAGCATCATCATAGATATGTCATATTTGCTCATTTTAACATTTTTTTTCTTTTTCCGCTGATACTGTAACTTTCTGAAGAAACTTGTTCTGGTGAGAAAGATTTTTTCATTTTCATTTTTTGTCCTTCCAGGGCTGAACCTGTTCTGCAGAGAATTAAGGAGGACAGAACTCGAATAATATCCCCGTCTTTTGACAACATCAAGTATGACACATTCGAGATCGAGGAGTACCCCCTGTCTGCGCAGGGCTTCGACTGGGAGCTCTGGTGTCGCTACCTGAACCCCCCGAAATCCTGGTGGAATCAGAAGAACAACTCTGCGCCAATCAGGTAAATTCACCTGTCAGGGCACTCCACCCTGCTGACAAAAACACCTCAAACTTTGAGGCTTGAGGTTTTGAAATGGCTGGTAACTGGTTAACCAGTTCAGGCCACCTCCCAGCTCAACATGGTTTAGCTGGTTGACCAGTTCAGACCATCTCCCAGCTTGACATGCTGAAGCTCAGACAAGCTGCCAGCAGTGGCTGATTGACCAGCTCATATCCAGCTAGACCAAATTTATGACTGGCTTCGCCATGATGGTTGACCAGCTCATACGCAGTTAGACCAGATTTTGACCAGCGCGATCAGCTCAATTTTCAAGCTGGTCAAGCTGGCATAGCTGGATTTTACAGAAGGGCAGAACAGTGTTACTGCAACACCTCACCCATGGGGTATCTGCAGTTCAGTCAGTGCAGTGTTACTGCAGCACTGTGCCCATTAGGTGGCTACAGTTACCCAATCAACTTTCAAATGGCAGTATGAAATCCTGTCTTTAATGGTAAATGGCAGGCATTTATATAGCGCCTTTATCCAAAGCACTGTACAATTGATGCTTCTCCATTCACCCATTCATACACACACTCACACACCGACGGCGATTGACTGCCATGCAAGGCCCCGACCAGCTCGTCAGGAGCATTTGGGGGTTAGGTGTCTTGCTCAGGGACACTTCAACACAGCCCGGGCGGGGGATCGAACCGGCAACCCTCCCACTGCCAGGCGACTGCTCTTACTGCCTGAGCCATGTCGCCCCATGGGAAGATGTAGACGTGGGTAGATGTGTGTTTTTATGGTGCATTTAAATAGACTTGCTGTGTTTACGTAGAGTGTTGCAGCCTGCTTCAATTTTGGAAAGTGGCCGCCCGGTTCCAGATTGCAGCTCTTCTGACGTTAATTTGAAGCCTCCTTCACCATTTTTGTATACAAAACATAAATTGGAGGGAGATAAACACCTTCTCTATGATGGCTTGTGGTGTCATTATTTAAATCACCAATTTGCACTCTCATTACGTGGTCAAATTACGGGTCTCAGTGCCTCTGAATATCACAGACAAGCAGGTGTTGCAAAGCCATACTGAATACCTTCTTAGATAACATGCATAACTTCAGCTTGACCAAAGACGCTTAAGGAGCTGTCCATTGGGAATCAGTTCAGTAGCGCTGGCTTTATATTTCCATTGTTTTGTGTGGGAAGGTTCAGCTTTGAGTGTTCCTGACCCCGGTGGAAACAGGCCAGTTTATGCATAGAGCTGGATATATAGTCTGTATAGGACTCAGAATGCATACACCCACAGCTCACCCACAGTACACGGAAAGCATAGCTGAATGTGCTGCTCGATCGGGGAGAGCTAGGCACTTGTCTTGGGGATCAATGGTTGCTGTAGTCTGTAAATGATGTACTGCCCTATTGCATCAGTTTCTTGTAGAAGTGTTTTTTGTGATCAATATAGTCAGGGCCTGGAAGCTCTTGTACGCAAAACAGTACAAATGCTTTCCCCATTGATCATGGCTGCACTGCAAATGCATTTACTATTGTTGTTCAGTATACAAATAATCTGTTACATCTACATAACTTTAGGCTGCTTTTTTAATGAAAACTGTTTCCTTGTACATAAAGCCAAAAAATAACAAGTAGTGTAGGTGGTATAACAATCACAGCTGAAATGCTAGCTAAGCATTCAGTCTGTCTTTCTGCATAGTGTGCTAAAACACTACTCGTCATTGGTGCAGCAATTTATCCCCTAGTCCTGAATCCTGACCATCCATCTGCACTGTGCCACCTGAGGGTGTCAGGTCACAGGTGAAGGGGGAACAGGGAAAATACACGAATCTGGTGCAGGAGAAGACGAACTAGCAACAAGAACAGAAAAGGACAGTACAAAACTAATGAGCAAGTAGCAGGCGAAACAAATGACAAGACAGGAATTAAATACATATCAGGAGTCGAGGGCGGAGACACAGGTGAAAAGAATGAACAGGCAGAACAGAATGGACTTCGGAAAGAGGGACATAAGACAAATGTTAGGAAGCGGAGCAAGGAGTGAATACACAGAAAACACAATGAAAAAAGGGCACCGACGTGACAGGAGGGGTCTAAAAAGCCACGCTAAAGCGGGGAAGAATCATTGGTTGAAGGTAAATTGAATCAATTTGACCAAACCTGGAAACTGTGTACTGAAAATGCATCCTTTCTCACTGCTTATTTGTCCTCTCAACTGTTTTCACACAGGAGTCCTGCTCTGATTGGCTGCTTTGTGGTGGACAGACAGTACTTTGAGGAAATTGGTCTTCTGGATGAAGGGATGGAGGTGTATGGGGGCGAAAATGTGGAGCTTGGTATCAGGGTGAGTAATGATGGCACATTAGCTAAAGCAATTAATTTAACCTGTTTTAACAGAAGCACAGAACATAGTATTTTGCTCCTTCTTTGGTGGCTTGTCTATGGCTCTGGACAGTGTGCTGTGCCATTGCAGGAGGAAATGGGGCAGGGTGTGCCTGTGTTATCCTCTATAAAATACCTACCTGATCCAAGACCTCCCACCCCTCCTGCTAATGCAGCCTGGCCCCTAATCACATCAGTGATAACAGCAGTGATGCAGGTGTGCAATGAATAACCCTGCTGAAGAAAAACAGCTCAAGCCATGTTTTGAAACAGCTGGTAGCTGGCATTTCAAGCTGGTCATAGCTGGATTTTACTCCAGGGAAGACTCACTACATGAGATGCATTACACGGAATGTACGCTAAAATCAGAAAACGGTTTGTCGGTTTATTTTCCTCCGGTTCCGAAACGCCACACTGTCTGCCCACTCAGCCCAGCATCTTTTAGCACATCCTAAGGAGGCTCAAATTGCTGCTGCTCTTCTACAGATTAACCTCACACATTCAGAGCCACACACTCACATCCAAACTGCATGTAATGGTGATTATATGGCTGCAGATTACAGCCTGTGCTCTTCCAAAATTAAAAAGGGGGCCTTGAAAAAGTCATTTGTATGTCCCATCAAGCCACATCGATTTTAGTGTCTGCACACCTAGGAATGGGTTTTCTATCAACGCAGTAGTTGCCTTTAAAATGCTCTCATTAAATTAATGGCACTACAGAAGCAATAGTTGCCGTTGAGAGCTGCTATTGATTTTGTGTGTGTGCCATTTGATGCGTTTAAATTCGGTGATTGTATCATCAGTGCTGAAATTCCCTGACCCTTGCACCAGCTGCTAAAGCACATGATGAAAAATATTAGCCCTGTGAAGCTAAAATAAAATAAATGAAGCTGATAAATTGATCCCACAGCCTCTCTTTGCTCTGTAAGTATGATTACATTTCCGGGAGGAAAGTGACCGTGTGCTCACAAGTTATCCAAACCATATCACTTTGTCGAAAGTTTATTAACAATATGTAAGGATGTAAAAATATGTAATGATGTGTGCAGGGCGGTCAGGGTAAGGATAAGAATACATCACGAGGAGAACAGGCCATTCAGTCCAGCCGGGCTCATGATTTACTCTACCTCCAGCCCCAACTAGAGAGCGTCCAGCACTGTGTCAAGCCAAGACTCCCAGCGTCTCAGCCTCTGCTACACGGCCTGGGAAGCTGCTCCGCACATTAACACCCCTATTAAAAAATAAGGCCTTGATATTTGTCCAGAATTTAACTTTAGCTGATTTCCACCTTTGCCCATGTATCTTAAATCATTCCTCATAAACGTATCATATCATACCAGGAGCCTTTCTTTGTGCTTTTCACAAGCTTGTGTAGCCAAGAACTGCACACAGTACCCAAAGTGTCATCTGACAAAGGCATTAAAAAATATCAGTAACTCTCCTTTGGGTTATATTAGTTTTCTCTAGCTATATACAGTATCCTGGTGGCCTTTTTACTGCTGCAGCGCAATGCCTAGCTCCTGATAGGATTTAGAACTACTACTCCCAAGTCTTTTTTCAAATGTAGCACCTTCTAATATTTTGCCTCTCACACAAATACTGTCTTAAATTTGAATTTTCCACATTCATTTCATAAAAAAATCAAAGCTGAAATATCTTGTAATTCTTGAGGGGCCAACCACCTGGCCTGAAAAGAAATCTAGGGGACACACTGGTCCTGATTTAATTTAGACCCTGGGTTTCTCATGTGGTACTTACTGTATAAAATGCTTAGGAAGCCCATCTTAAGCCTGATTTGGCTCCAAATATTGTCTAACTTCCTCAAAGAACTCTTCATGACCTTGCCCTGCAAAACCCCCTTATATTATATGATATTATATTACATTTCTTCCAGTCATCAGGTATTTCTCCAGTTTTCAGAGTGTGTGTGAAAATGCCTGTCAGTGGTTTATAGATGTCGCCCCTAGCTCTTTGAAAACTCTTGGATATGAGGGTTTCTGGCCTTCTTTGTCTTAGCGTTTTGTCATTTTTTTCCACTACTTCTACAACCCTCATCTCAGCATCCTCTAAAATGGTGTTTGTTACATATAACTGTAGAAAACCTCTTCTCTTGTAAAACCCTCAACAAAGTAAATATCAGGGTATCAGCAATATCCATAGTCTTATAACGCAATACTCCTTTCATATTTTAATTTAATCTCTTCTTTAATTTTCTTTTAACTTTCTCCTGTCATAGGAAAATACTTCGGATTACTTTTAAAATTTTGAGCACTTTGCACAAAGTAATCCATGTTTCTTTAGTTTTGAATCATCAGCTATATCTCTGTAAAAGGAAAAAATGTTTTTCATCAGCCAAGCCATCCCCACGGGTCCCATGCATTTTTTCGTAAAAGTCAGCAATTTCCAGCAAATCTAAATCTTGATAGTTTAAAGTAATGTGATCTCTGAGGAAAATGGTGCTGCTAAATTATGAGTGCAAGGAGTTGGTCTGTGTTGTGTTCTATTAAGTTGAAAAGGCTCATTTTGAAACTTTGTAGTTTTCAAGAATCCTTTAGATTTGCCTGAGAGCCTCGTGCTAGCTGATTGCTCTTGTCTTGTGGTGGCAGGGGGTGGAGAATGTATTGCTGGGGAACTCAAAGTTAATTACATTGGATCCTCCAGGGAGATCAGTAATTATCCAGAGATGTGCTCTGGGTTTGTTGTGGCCAGATGGAGTCCTCACTCTGTGCACGAGATCTCTAAGACTGCTTGAAATTGACTTCCTCTGTGACACATTTTGGCTGAGAGGCTTTATTGACAACCGTCTCTGTCAGGATCCCACACTGTTTTGAGGTGCACCATACATTAAGCGTGGAGAGGCTTTGCATAATGTATGCTAATGATAATATGCCATAGCTTTGTATCAGAGGGTACATTGCTACCATCCTTCTAAAGGAGGCACTTTCTCTGGCTCTGCTTGTCCCAGGGGGATCTTGCGAATACCTGTACTTGGATGTTATGTGTGCATTTGTAGTTATCAGTGTGTGTAATACCAGGTGTGGCAGTGTGGGGGCAGTGTGGAGGTGCTGCCTTGCGCCCGGATCGCCCACATTGAGCGCGCTCACAAGCCCTACACCGAGGACCTGACTGCCCACATGCGCCGCAATGCTCTGCGGGTGGCCGAGGTCTGGATGGATGAGTTCAAGAGTCACGTCTACATGGCCTGGAACATTCCTCAAAAAGTGAGTTCTGCATCAAGAGTGTACTGGGACACATGTTGTGCAATGGGAAAGTCTCTGTAGTAGCTTTCTGGAGACTAGTGTGCAATGGAGAAGCTCTGTGTAGACTATTAAAGGAGCAAATCTGTATAGTAGCCCTATGCACTCTTCTCTTAGTGTGTCTCTGTTTCAATTATGTCTGCATGTTCTGATGCATGTGACAATTTCAAATTTCCCAGTAAATAATGTGCTGTATCTCAATCAACCAATATGGCAAATCTGCTACGAGATCTATATTGGATTTTTGAAAAGGGTTTTGTTTTTAATGGTGGAATGAAATCCCTTTATATGCTAAATCTAAATTCCCCTGTCAGGCTATTAGAGTTGGCCATATTTTTTTCAGTGGTATTGGCCATAGTTTCAAAATTCTCCAGAGTGCTCACTATTGGAAGCATCAGAGCCTTTTGTGCTGCAGGTGCACTGCATATTGAAGAGATCTCAGTGATCCCTCATTGACAGCTGGCTTGCTTTTCTCTCACTGTCAAAATGTCTGATGGGCGAATAGCTGTCACACACTCCATCCTCCTGACAGTGCTTGTTGCTTATCAAATGGGCAGATATGATGTTAGACACATCCAAGCAGGTGCGTTGGACTGGCATCTGCTTTCATTTAGCTGTCTGTTACAAACACGCAGCCTCACTGGAAGGAGATGAGTCAGAAAAACCCATTTATTTGTTTCAAAGCAGAGAAACCTACATGACTCCTAAAACATTAATCACTATCAATGAAAGTCCTGCTGAACTGATGCTGTCTTGCCTCATCTGACATTCTCCTCATTAAGAAACATAAGTGTGGCTAATTTGAATCTCTCTTCATTAAGAAACATACCTGTCCTCAGTCCTCATCAATAAACATGGGTGTTACTAATCCTTATTAAGGAACAGACGCGTTGCTGCTTTTTGGTTATGCACTCGTGACTTTAGCCACAGCTCCTTGTAATGTCTAATTGCCACTGCAATGTCCCAGCATGCATTGCATCCACCAGAAAATTAGACTCTCCTGGCTTTGCTGGGGTCTGCGCTATCCTTGAACATGGCTGTTCGCTACAGCTTTACAGCAGTACAGGAGAGGGCGTGGCCTGGCCTGACTGAGCTGCACAGCTGCAGTACAAGAGAGGGCGTGGTCTGGCTGAGCTGGTTGCTGTACAGTACATTGTATAATTCTATATTTGTGTGTGTGTGTGTGTGCTTCTGTGCTCAGGACTCGGGCATTGACATTGGGGATATCTCTGAGAGAAAGGCCCTGAGAAAGAGGCTGAAGTGCAAAACATTCCGCTGGTACCTGGTGAACATCTACTCTGAGATGAGGATGTACATGGACACCATCGCCTACGGATTGGTGAGATTTATACTTCTACACCTTCACTGTTATCGCCTACGGAGTGGTGAGATTTATACTTCTGCACCTTCACTGTTATTGCCTATGGAGTGGTGAGATTTATACTTCTACACCTTCGCTGTTATCGCCTATGGAGTGGTGAGATTTATACTTCTACACCTTCGCTGTTATCGCCTATGCAGTGGTGAGATTTATACTTCTGCACCTTCACTGTTATCGCCTATGGAGTGGGAGACATTGCTATGCAGTGCTCTTCTTAATAGCAAATGGTTTCCATTATTGAGGGCCCATTATAATCAGATTTTTGTCTCTGTCCTCTTCCACAAAATGTGAAGGCTTAGCAAGCACCACAATAGAAGTTTGAAGTCAAAAGTTCTTGGAGATTTCCTGCGCTGGGAGAAAACTATGATCTTAACACTGTTATCTTACACACAGATGTGCCTGACGTATACAGACCATTAATAGTATAGATAGCTTTCCAAATGATACAGAAAGGTGTGTTTGCAGTACGTACGCCGTCTTGTAGGTGGAATGTGTGAATCAGGCTCTGCCTGTACAGAAAACAGGATAGTGCTGCATTCAGCTGTTAGCCCACCAGCTCTATTCATATTTCATTTTCATGTAAAATGCTAACATGTCCGCTTGTTGCAGTTGCGCTTTTGAATAATCTCTGCTGCCGCAGCAGTCTTGGTTCCCTGTTTGATTTCATATTGTGTACTTCCACTGATGCAATTAAAAGATAGAAATGGGTCAGCCTTATTAAAAACCTAGCTGCCAACGTGGGGTCCAAAAATAACCGCGCTTGCCATGCATTTGACGAGCAGCCAATCCCAGACGGGTGATGACATCGTCAAGATCTGCACAGTTTCAAAATTGCAGTTGCCAACCAAAACCTGCATTTCCCTTGATGGGCAAAAATCAAGGAGAGAGCCCTCGGAATGTGACCTGTCCAATGGCAGGAGTTGAGGTGGGAGTTTCTCCACTGCTCGTTATACTCAAACACCACTTCTCCGCACAGTCACTGGTGCTATTTACAATCACCACTGCTCTTCTCTAATCTATCGGCCAGCCTCAGCAACGCAACCACACCTAAAACCTTGCAACTTACTGTAACAATGTCATGATGCAGTTTTATTTCGCAAAATCAAGTTCTGTCCATCAAATGTAATGCAATCGATCACCACTACTCTTTACATTCAGTCACCGCTGTACAAGGACCACTGCTCTTTATGATCAATCACCCAGCCAAATAAATAAAACCTTCTCGTAATTCCCTTAAATACAGCTCACAAATTCTGCATGCAGAATGTAACTCAACTATGTTGCAACGCAGCTCTATTTGTCAAAATCAAAGTTGTGTCGGTCTGTTGTAGTAAGATTGTAAACGTGCGTCCCCTGCTCACTGACACCCGTGTTTGTTTGATGAGCAGCATTTGTGGCATTCCAGCAGACTGCTCTGAGCTACGGGCCACCAGTATTTCACAGGAAATCATTATCCCTGCATTCACTGTCACAGGATGTTTTCCTGCTTCATGCAAATGCAGGCATCTGGTGTGGCGGAAATATGCGCTCTGAATATCTGAATTTACAGTCCATGCTATGCCCGTCTTTCCTAAATCAAAGTGAAGTTATGTTTGCTGAACAATTGTTTTCCTCTCCCATGGCCAGCTGCTGTGAGTGAGCTTTTAATTCTTTTTCTTAGACACAGTCAAGATGCACAGTAACTACACAGAGCATTTATTTTCTTGGACCTATCGCTTCTCATTGGAATGTACCTTTATTTTGGTCACACACTCACCAGGAGGTGTGTAGAAGGGTCACACAGTCACCAGGAGAACTGTGGAAGGGTCAGATAGTCACCAGGAGAGGTGTATAATGGTCACACCAGGAGACATGTGTAAGGGTCACACCAGGAGACGTGTAAGCAGTAGATGGTTTTCCGTAGGCGTGTTCCTTTATGTCTCATACTGCTGCTCTTCTCCCGTGACTGTCTCATGCAGCTGAAGAACTCGCTGAAGAGTGACTTGTGTTTGGACCAGGGGCCTGACACTGACAACGTCCCCATCCTCTACATCTGTCACGGGATGACCCCTCAGGTCAGTACCTCAGTACCCCTTAATCCCCTAATCCCCACACTGCTGAACCCCCACATTACCATCTCCACAACCCCCCCAACACAGGGCCTCAGTCTGTGCCACAGGGCCCACTGTTACTCAGCCAGATGTCCACAGGGTTGAACCCGGTGTATGAAGGCTGACTTCATCCAGCTACCTGGAGTATACATGTGAACTCACAACCTGCTGTGTTGCCTCATGAACTGAAGGGTCAAATTGCTAATCTTTTTCCAAACACCTTTAGTGATTTTGAGTGATTCTACTCTTGGTGGCCTGATGCTTAAAAGGCAATTATGTGTAATTTCTTATGGAAATGTCTAAATTAGGTCAAATCTACCCAGAGCTCATCAGTCATATTTTGTATCAGGTATATCAGCATAATATTTAAATGTTATAATTTATTAAATGTGCAATTTATTAATTTATTAAAGATGTGTTATTATAGTCTAATCTACTTCATAAGGATACTAATATAATCTTATAATCTACTAATCTAGTTAATAAGGATAAGCCTAGATCACTCCAGGTTACAACATTATGAAAAGAATTCAGCCCTGCTAGGCACTTAATTTGCCTAGTATCAAATACCAACCGACAGCTCCATCCACATACAATATCAGTACCGACAAAAGTAATAAAGGAAGGCTAAAGAAAGATTGATTTTGGGTTTCAGATACATTTAGTGTCATATTCTTTCACAAATAGAGGCTTTTAAATTGCTTTTATTTGTTTATAGGTCCTGTTTGCCCGTCGTAGCAGAGTATCCTGAGCAGGGTTATATAGGATTAAGAGATGTCCTGGGACTCGCTGCTGCATCAGGAAGTTGTTAATAAATCCATGACAATATGATGTTCTTACTGCCGGCTTAGCTTTTCAGAAAGTTTAGAGGCATTGCTAACCAGATTTAGAGTGGTCTGACGGAATCTCATCTTCATATGCATTGAGACTAACAACAAAAGATACTTCCTTTAATCAAGTCCATAAAGCAGGAAAAAGCATTTTAAAGTTCTTTGACAAGCAGTCATTAGACAGAGATACAAGGATTATAGTTTACATACAATAGTGTTGCAGGGACTATAGTATATGCAGAAGTCAGAGCTGCTTTCTCAGTCAGGAGTGACTTTCCCGATAGCGTCGTGTCTTGAAAATGCACAAGATAATATCTACACAATTTAAAGACAGAAAAGACAGAAAGTTTTTAAAGTCTTAACGTGCGTTTTCCCAAAACATGACAATTTTTCAGGAGTAAAATAGAGTAAAATAGAGTTACAATAATTTAAATTTGACAATTGGCTACCCAATTTACTGAGGTGGTTTGAATAGCCTTTTTAATCAACAAAAATGTATAGGCAATGTATTTGTCCTCTATCAGTACGAAGGCTGAAAGGTATTTAACATGGCACATGCTATACTAAAAATAACAATTTCATATACTACTTGAGCAGTGTTTTGGGAAACACTTGTGAAATTAGCAAATGTCTTGAAGAGGTACTTCAAGACATTCTTACTGCTACGACATGTTTTGGGAAACCCCAGAGCATTGAGAGAATGAGGAATAAGCAGGAACAATACCTGACAGGTGTAGGGCAGGTCAGTTTGTGCTTTTCATATGCCATGTATATATTTTATGAATATTATCAATCTATGCATTTAAATATTTAGTCATTTTTTAAGAATCTTTCTGTAGTCGTATATTAAAAAATATCAATTACCATAGAAAATCTACTGATTGCTTCATTTACTGGCTCATTAAAAAAGTGTCAATGTGACTTATTCTGGTAAGCTGACTTTACTAGGTTTAAAAATGTACGTATGACTGCACAGTGGCCACTGTGTCTTACTGACAGATGTTAGCAGTTAATACCATGAGAGGAGCAGCTCTGCACTCTGGCCCCGGGTGCGAGGAGACATTATAATTTAATGTAACCTGGGACCGTTCGGTACGCAGCTGTTCTATTTGGGTCAAAGGGCCAGACAGATGCAGCCCATATCTCAGGGAAAACGGATGTGCTCTGTTTGGTGTATTTCAGTATCACAGTAAATCTCCACATCTTCTTCCTCAATGTGGATTATTTCAAGCACAGTAATTGTCATGAAACAGAACATTGCTCCAAAAGTGCAGAATTTCAGGCATTTCAATTTTCTTGTCAATTTTCTTTGACTGGTTTATATAACTGCTCTGGATTTGCAGCCAGTAATGCAGTTCTGTCATGTCCATGGCTGCTCCAGTTGGACACACAACAATGTAATTAGTGCTGATGAAGCAGTCATTGATCAGATAAGAAGACAATCTTAATGAGTGTGCTACAGTGTAACAACCCATCACATTAAGAGAATGGATGTAAACACTCTGACAGTGGAAAAGAAAATGACAGTTAATAGGCTTTTGGCTCACTGTGTAAGATGGGTCATTTATCTGCTTAAACTGAAAGCTTTCTCAACACAATGTTAATCCCTGAGTACTGTATAAAAATTGTTTATTGGGAACCATAATGAAGCATTATAAATGACAGGAAAGCATGGTCATTGTAATTAGGCACACATTTAAATACTTTTTGCATTACTTTTGTCATTATTTTGACAATCATCGGAATGGTTTAATATTTCACATTGAACATTTCCATACTCCTCTTGAGATGGAGTCAAATCCTGAAATTACCAGTCAGCAACTCATATTTTGCTATTGCTTAACATTATTATATAATTGCTTCCATCATGAATACTACTGAGCAAAATGTTTTAAATTATTGGCAATAATTGTGAGCACTGCTCCATGGATCAATAGTGAACTGTAGTGGCTCCCTGTTGAGTTTAAACAGGAACCACACTCGGATGATTGTTAACGAATCCCCTGGAAGACAGCGTCACCTGGGGGCTCTATTGCCATCTTGCCACTGGAGGGCTGAATTGCAGGCTGTTTAACCTGGTGAACTCTGGGCTCTATCTGTGGCAAATGCAGTGGGAAAGGCAGCCATTCAAAATTGCTCTTCTGCTGTCCCTGCCAGCGCACTTTCACAGGACTGGGGATATAGATTTCAGATGAAATTTGCTATCTTCATAAACACATGGGGAAAAGGGCAGAGGCTGAGACACAGAACAGTTTTATCTGCACATCCTGCAGAATGGCCATTACTGTGCATCACTGAGTAATTGGCTCAAAGGCGTTGTGTGACTTCAGGGTTAAGTACTGCGGTTCTGCTGCCAGTGCGGATGGGCCTGTTCTGCTTATGGGCTACTCTTCCTGATTTATCCTCAGCCATTGTGGAGAGTGATCAGAGTGGACAGGCTGAAACTCTCAGTGCCAGATGGGGGAAGTGGATGCGATGAGTTTGTTAGATTAGCCGATTGTTAGGGAGATGGGCGATAAATTGCCTCGTTAGATTAGCCCATTGTTAGGGAGGAAGGTGCTGAGGTACCTTGTTAGACCAGAAGGTGAGGGATTGCGCTCCTGATGCATCAGCAATCTCCCAGTCCTGTCGTTGTGTTCACTGCTCTCAGCATCTGAGGCACATGCATATTACTGCACTGTAGTTTGAGTTTGTGTGTGTGTGTGTGTGTTTGTGTGTGTATATGAGAGAGAGAGAGAAAGAGAGAGACTATTAGCTATACAGTACACTGTACTTACTGCCTTAATTGCACTGGGATTATTCTGTGATTGGGAGCAGTGTGCAATTCATCAACCATGGCTTTCAATGGATGTACCCTGTGCAGTCATTTGCTCAATGATGCATTATGTTCGGATAATACAAATGTGGAGCTCTTGTGCAGTAAATGTTATCCTCCACAAAAATGGAGAACCCAATTATATTTCTCCATAGTGACTGGGGACCTTATTGTTCTTAATGCTGCACTCAAATCATCCCCCCATTATTCCACTGTAAGGTTTCTTTGGTGCAGAATCATCTCCAAATTATTCCACTGTAAGGTTTCTGTGGTGTAGAATCATCTCCCCATTATTCCACTGTAAGGTTTCTATGGTGTAGAATCATCTCCCCGTTATTCCACTGTAAGGTTTCTATGGTGTATAATCATCTCCCCGTTATTCCACTTCAAGACATTTTTTGAGTTTCAGTTGCATGATTGGAGAGTATAGTCCTTTTATAGCTTTAGCACTTTGGAAACTTTTTGTTCTTACCTGGTTCTTCAGAAAAGTTGAGCTTAATTATTTTTTATTGAGTGAAAGTATCCCAGAGGCAGAGTAAAACACTTACAAATTGCACCAACTTGTGGATGCGTGCTTTGTCTAAAATAGTAGCTTTGACATCTGGATTTACATTCTGTTTAAGATTCAGTTGCTTTTAAGATCCCGCCACAGGCTGAGACTAGGATTGTGTAATAACTGATTGATGGTGAAGAATGATGCTCTGTAATTGGTGATGCTCAGTGTGGATATGGATGAAGATTGCTGTCTGATTGGAGGGTACAAGATGAGAGCGGTCAACTCTGTTGTCTGACTGGATTGCATTTTGTGAGGAACATTGGGGCTTTCTGTTAACCTAAACTGCTCAGCATGAACCTTCTGCCTCAGAACATGGAACAGTGCTTCTCGCACACTTCCACACATTCCAAAAATCAATCTGTAGTAAAGTTATCTTTTTGTTACCTGAGTGGAGAGATTCAGATCAAAGCTTGCATTAGCTGAGCCTCTAAAGTGGATCAAAGTGCCCTGAAAGAACTGTATAAATAACACCGATAGTAAGCTGTTATTTGGTCAAGCATACTGGAAAAATACATACTTTTATTCGAATATGATTATCCCTTAAACATGTGGTTAAATTCTGCTTATTACATAAGTTCATCTCAGTCTTAAGGAACTGTATTGTGGTCTTCCCACACCTCCTGTTTCACTAGGATTGAAAAACTTGGTCCCCTTGTCATCCATCACAATGGGAAGAGCTACAGAACTGTCAGATCAAAAGATGTTGTTGACCCACAATAGTTGTTTTGGCTCTGCACCTCATGCCTATGTCATTAATATTCTCTCTCGGTTCTCTGACATTACAACCACAGTAACGATCTCATAAAAGTCTTTGCTATCCTTCTTTCATCACTGTGGACAGCAAAAAAAATTGCAGACCAGCAACCAAATCCACAGTCAATTCAATGTCCTCCAAAAATAGTCAGTTTGACATTGCGATCAATTTTCGGGAAATACATTTTCATTTGGACATGCTTGAAATTCTTTCCTTTAATCCCTGAAAATAGCTCCATTGCAGTCAGAAGAAACCTTGCGGTGGGGAGAGCTGTATAAAGGCAGGAAAAGTGAATCAGAATTTCCTCGATTGGTGGGTTCTGCCGGAATGGAAGATCAGCTTTGTGTACCTTTGATTGAAGTGCTCCATTTGCAGAGTGCAGAATTCACACTCCGGTGCTTCCATGAAGAGAATTGCACAGGCACACGCTGAATCACACAAGCATGAGCTGAAGCTTTTAATTTGCTGGCACACCTCTACAGAAAATAAAACATTGATTTAGGTCTGGGCGATTTCCAGTGAGCCTGGAATGTATTGATTAATTTAATGAAAGACTGGACAAAATGTCTGCTTTTGGGAATTATTCTTTTCTGAGAAACTTTAATTAACTGAGCTCCAGCAGGCCATTGGTGTTTTCATAAGTGCAACAGCAGTGATCCCTCCAGTCGATAACTGGAGCCTGTCTGAAAGCAGCATTTCTGTATATTGGTAAAGGTGATGGGCTCTTCAGAACATAAAATACAATCTTAACAGTGACCGTAAAGTACATTTCACTGAAGTTTTTCTGCTATAGCATTATAAACTCCACAGACTGTAAGGAGAGTTCTATTTCATGTTCAACAATATTGCATATATACTCTCACTCTGCACACTTTATTAGGAACACCTATGTACACCTACTTATTAATGCAATTATCTAATCAGCCAATTTGTGGCAGCAGTGCAATGCATAAAAGCATGCAGATACGGGTCAGGAGCTTTAGTTAATGTTCACATCAACCATCAGAATGGGGGAAAAAATTGATCTAAGTGACTTGAATGATCTTTGGTGGCAGACAGGGTGGTTTGAGTATCTCAGAAACTGCTGATCTCCTGGGATTTTCATGCACAACAGTCTCTAGAGTTTGCAGAGAATGGTGTGAAAAACAAAAAACATCCATTGAGCAGCAGTTCAGCCTTATTAATGAGTGAGGTCAGAGGAGAGGGGCCAGACTGATCAAAGCTGACAGGAAGCAAATAACCTTGTCAGTTACCATATGGAACATTAAACTAAGTTATACAAAATAGGAGCAAAACTAGCTGAAAGAGCATTAAACTACATTATGTTTGAATAAGACAAAAAAAAAAAAATATATATATATATATATATATATATATATATATATATATATATATATATATATCTCTCTGAAAACAAAAAAATTATATTAAAATAATATTACACCTAATCAGGCCTAAGTAGAGTTGGGGACAGATTTGGGATGGAGGAGTCGAGGCCCAGTCTGAAAAGATGGATGCTCAGTCTCTCAGAAGATGGCTAACATCTCTGATCTGATCACTGTGGGAAGCTCATTCCCCCACCGAAGGGCCTGAACAAACAGACAGGACCGGGAAGTGTGGGGTCAGAGAGGGGCAGACGTTCCGAACAGAGAGGTCTGGCTGGGGTGTATGGTCAGATGACCTTCTGAAGGTATGAAGGGACAGTTCCCTTAGCAGTCCAGTAGGCTAAATTTGATGCTCGTGGTTATGTGTAGCCAAAGGAGGGCAGTGAAGCAGGGGGGTGGGTTGTGACGTACAGGTACCTGATGTTGCCTGTACCATCAGCTTTTACCCTGCTAAAAGTGCATTGCTGAAGCCCTGCATAGCTGTGAACACTGCCGTGGGATCTGATTTTCCCCTTTGGTCATTCACCGGGAGAAGTTGACCAAACATTTGGTGTCCCAGTGTGCCCTCCATACTTAAACTGATAATATATAAATTGAAAGGAAATTCCATCTGTCCAACAAGGCTAACTGAAGAATGCTCTCTCAATGGTACAAAGAAATGGCACAGCATCTCTCAAGTGGTTTTTATCACTTTATAGAAAGTGTTCTGCCCTAAAAGAGAAACTTCAACTGCGTCACTCAAATACAATCACTGCAGACAAAATTATGGTTTGAAACAATGTTTTTTTAATATACTTAGGGACTTCAAAGGACAGAGATATTGCACACACCATCAAACGATGTGCTTTAATGTTGGTACTGGAATGATTTTTTTCTTGAATGAAACCAGCGCGCCGTGACCCCAATTGCACTGGGAGCAGAGTCGCCGCAGACACTCCCTGCTTGCCCGTCCCCTTACAGACAGAGGCTCTGGGACGAAGAGTAGGAGCGGGGTAATGTCTCCTGCCGCTCCTTGACGTGGTCCCGTTGCCACACAGCGGTTCTGTCTCAGCAGGACTGCACGCACAGCTGAGACAAGTGCCCCTCCAGCCCCCGACGTTTCCGCTGTGTCTCTAAATAAGTCAACTGCCTTTAAAAACGAGGGCCGAAGGGATTCTGCCCTGTGATTGAACAACTTTGTTTTTTTTATTGGAAATGCAAAAACATAGCCCAGGGATGCGGTCTGCACTTGGAGATAGCAATAAACAAGACGCAGCTTTGGTAAACGAAATATATTTGGATCTCGGGATGTTAGGTTTGGACCAGTTTTGAAATTGGACAGATACTGTGGGCACTTTGAAAATCCTTGTTTCTGCTTTAAAGCCTTCATATAAATTCATTAATTTATAGAAAATTAGATATTAAACCATTTCATTTCCAAGCAGGGACTTACGGTATAAACAAGGAATTCTCTGCTGGTCATTGTCCTTGGTTCATATGAAGAAAATTGTAGATAGACTGTAATATATGTATCTATTAAATAAAACATCCAGTAATTATAATGAAAATGTGAAAATATGCAAATATGTATTAACAAGGTGATTAAGCGAACAAGATACAGCATGAACCCTGATATCATTTCAGACTAGAAACATTCATATTCGTATTTATTTTCATTAGGCAGGGTAACTGAAAATGTTATTTCCGCAAATCATAAAAGTAGACAAACTGGGCAAAAAATTTCCTCGTAGAATTTTAACATAATATGCTGACAGTTTTTGCAGCTTTTTAACAGCATTTTAACAGCATTCCGTTATTCAGTAAGGGTTTTTAATGGTGCTGTGAGCAGCCTTGACTGAGTATTCCATTATATAGACGTCTGGGATCTGGAACATCAGTTCTCATTCAAATTAACAATGGCTCTTCTTCTATGATTTTAAGTGCTCCATTCTCGCATTGCAGTCAGTAATCTGATTGAGAGAGGTCAGAGGATAATGGACAGACTCTTTCAAGCTAACCAAAACCACGAATGCTCAACAGCTAACCGCTGTTTATAAGTTATGTGCAGAAGGGCACCCCTGAAGGCACAGTGTGTCGAACCTTGAAGCAGGTGGGCTAAAAAACGCAATGCTGTAATGCTGGACCAGCCTTATGCAGCTGGGTGTCAGGGTTGGCGGTTATGGGTAATAAAAAGTTCCGACCTTCCTAGTGTCAATCAGGCTTACTTCATGCTCATCCAACAATGTAAAGAATTGTGTAACATCACTGTCCATTTGTATTTGCCATCTTAGCCATCTGTGATATCTTTATTGGATTACATGAATGCTCATAAGCAAGCACCATGGTATCAGCACTGGGTCTGAAGCCCTAGTGCATTTGGGAAAAAATACCCACAGATACAAAAGACAGAATCAAAAGTGTGTGAGTGCAGAGACTTGTGGGGGATGTGAGTTTACAGCCTGGAAATGTGAAAAACCTACCAGAGGCCCGGGTTACTATGCCCTTTTACCTTCTGAAAAAGGTCCAATGTCCTTTGGATGTGAATCTTTTATATAAATACATAATTGCCCATATTACAGAGTATAGAACAAGAAAATAGTGATTGATGAGGGATCACCCAAAACAAAAACACCCCTTTTAAACATGGCTCTTTAAAAGGTAAAGAGGAGGACGCTAAAACTGTGCTTAATGTTGACCATTCATTATACGCTGATACGTTGCAGTTAATCTTTACCATTCAGTATACACTGGTGCAGGTGTACTGGGCTTAACGTTGACAGTTTGTTATACACTTTTGGTAAACACTGGTACTATATGACACTAGAAACATGCAAGAGGGTGCTGTTTACATGAGTCTGCTGTTTAAATGGATTCGTACAGATTCATACTTGTCCTTGAATGCCCTTAAAAGTTACCTTCTTGTGGTGATTAGAAAAAGCTATTATACAAGGGCAATTGTGTTTTTTTTTTCAGTAAATGCATCATGCCACTCTGCACATAAAGGGCTATTCTCCAGTGTCTGCCTGGGTAATGTGTTCCTGTGTGTAGTAACACCTTGACTGCTTCGACCGTTGAGTGCTTAAAGCCGTATCCCCAAAGGCACAACATTCTTACAAATTCCAGCTCCCACAATGGCAAAAAGATTATTTGTTTCAAACTCCAGCACATTTCAAAATTACATATTCACCATGAGTTGTCAGACAGTGTTTTATTTATTTATTTATTTTTAGCAATGTTTTTGTAGATATCTATTATTTTTCAGAAATAATAACATCTCTGCCTTCTACGCAATTGTGCAGGTGTGTTTATCTCATTTGCATCTGTAACAGCTGGCTTTCCAACTGTGAAAATACCTGCTAAACGTAAACAAAAATTTATGGTGTTAACAATTGTCCAACTCTATCTTGATTGATATCAGTATGATGTAGAGGTACCCAGGAAAGGGCACACTGACATCATGATTGGGGCAGGGCTAGTTTCTTACCAATTTTTTTATACCAAAATTTCATAAATGTTTAAATAATGTCATGGATTAAAATGCTTCACTATAAAGTCAGCATACACATGTTTACAGCTAAAGATAAAATGTATAGTATAATTACTTATTAATTCATCTATAGTGTAAATAGGGTTTCATTTCCTGCTGAGATTTTCTAGAATGTTCCACAATGGAGCAGTAAACGGTCGTATGTTGTGTCTTTCCAGAATGTGTACTACACCAGCACTCAGCAGTTACACATAGGGGTCTTGAGCCCCACCATCGACGACGATGACAACAAGTGCCTGGTGGATGTGAACAGCAGGCCCCGCCTCATTGAGTGCAGCTATGCCAAAGCCAAGCGAATGAAGCTGTACTGGCTCTTTACTCAGGTAAACCTCTCCATCTCACACTTCTGCCGGAAAAAAAAACACCTCGGGCGTGCCTGGACTTCCCAAACACCTGTCTGTTCTGGCCCCTATTCTGGTTGAATGATCTCCCCCACTGTGCTCAGGACAGCAGAAACTCCTATCCGTCTTCTGACACGGACTGAAGGCCCACCCGCCTGTGACTGAGAGGGAGGAGTCCGGTGCAGGAAGCCGTATGGTTCAGCGCTCTGCACCACCAGCTCCATTCTCATTACAGAGCTCCTCCTGGGATGTCACCCGTGTATGAGAAACAGCACAGTCCGCTGGACTCTGCTTAAGCATTCCCCAAACCCCCAGTTTTGGGCAATGCAGAAATGTGCTGCTTTCCCAGTTTTCTGAGCACAATTCCCCCTCCCACACATACACACAACATAACATGTCAGCGCTCTCCATCAATCTTAATATTGAGGTCAATTAAAATCATTAAAAAGCTATTTTGCTACAGAACTAGCGTAGTTAACTAGCCATCTTGTATTTGCACAGAAGACGTCCAGTACCCCCTCAACTGTCAACTCCCTTATGCTTTGATCGCAAAGTTTCCCTTAAATCTGTTCAGCCTTGAAAAACTTCTCTCTCTGTGTGCTGAAGTAACAGGCAGCAGTGAGAAAGAGTGAAGTTTTCGTAGAATTCTTAAACCCAAGCATTTAATACATTAAAGGGAATTTATGGGGAGTTGGGGGTTTGGGGTCTGACCCAACCAACCACATGTATCCCACTTTGCTTCCCCCATAGCTCTACCACCGGTCTCCATGCATGCTCTGTGTCAATAAGAGCAGAGGAGTCTCCATAACAGATGCCATTATTTAAATAACTGAAAGGTCATTGTGGGGGTTTATGGGTCCATTTTAGAACCTGGACAGTCAGAAGATCCTAGAAATAACACTCTGCAGATGTATCCTTCTTTCTCCCTAAAATAGCTTCAGGTCTACAAGAAAGAATAATCAATGTACAGGCCCACAAGGAACAGGGCATAGTCTGTAGAATATGGAAAATATTCAATATAGCCAAACAATATATATACCCACAAGATATAAGATGTATTTAAAGAATTTGGTACTATACTCAAAGAACTCAAAGAATTTGTAGCCCAAAGTTAGTACTTGTCTTATTTAGCATGTGTTTCATCTGATTTTGCACGATATGATTGTTAAGGCCGATTTTGTCAGTGGCTTAGTTAGTCTTTAGGGTATTGCTGCAGATTTAATAATATGTTGGAGCCAACAGGCACCTTTATCAAGAGCAACATGTAGGCAGGCATAGCCTTGTTAAAAAATTGTATATATTCTCTGTAACATAATCAATAATTGCATTGTTTTGTGTAATAGATCCAACTAAAAAATAGTCTTTCTTTCTGACTGAAGGTTGGGTGGAAAGCGCTGGGTGAGCACTGAGCTCAAGGCTTCTCTCAGTACAGTGCTTTATAATCCATAAGGGTGCTACAGCAGTATATTACTAAAGAATTCATATATTCTTTTGTGGTTTTTTGGCACTGACTGGGTAGGGCGACCAGATCCTTGACCTGTTCCAGGCATTCAAGGAGCTATAAGTTTTGGTGAATAAAACAGTAAATCATGAGACAAAAAAAAAACTCTTTACATAAAGCTGCACCATGTCTTCATTTGGAAAAGTATGTTGCAACAACGAGTAATACCACGTATCCTCAGTTCCACTTTAACTTCAGCTCTTCAACATTATGCTCAGGTACGAAGGATCATATCAAACTTATTACTGGTTGGCGGAGCAGTGGGAAAATACCCTGATAACTCTGAGCTATAGCGGAGAGCACAGGCCTGTGAAATTGGGGGCATAATTAAATTAATCTTCCTCGGCAGGAGGTTCGTTTCCTTACACACTTTAGCATACTTCAGCGTTAGCGACCGTGGCTGCATCCTCTTCACTTTTATTTGTGTATGTACATTACTGCAGGTTCTCTATGGTTGGGATGATTTCAAGTGAAGAGCAGAGAATGTAATTAATTCATTCGGCGATGAAATTAATGTTCACACGCCTTCGAGTCAGCCCGGGAGAGTCGTGCAAAGTGCGGTCGTGCCTTGAATACATATTTTCTCCCCCTGTAAGTGGAGTCAGAAGGTGGGGGGCACAGTCGCTAACACGAGAGCCCCGACAGGGGACTGGGGCCAGCACATCATGTAAACCTCCGCTGCCACCATCTATCACATCCCAGGGAGGTGCGGACATGGCAACCGCTCACAGTGCATCACAGCAGCCACTTCCCAGCTCTTAATGCAGTGACACACAGGAGGGGTGTTTTCCTTTAATATGGCCACCTTTTTTTACCGTGTGTTCAGAGGACTGTGGGGGATAAGTTTGGTGTAAATCCTCCGTGTACAGTTTGTCCCCCTCACCACTGCACCGCAGCCTCATGACTTCTCCCATAACAGACACTTACCCTAATTATTTTACCCGCTATGATGGCCCCGTCTCCTTCCGGCAGCTACTGCCATGTTTTCTGTCCTACATAATTTCATTCTGAGCGCCACACCAGATCCACCGGCTTGGTTTTGTGCCAGGATACACCAGATCCACCGCATGCACCCTGTACTCATCGTTCAGAGCCTACAGAGCAGCACTCTGCAATTTATAATGCCTGCACGCACATCCCGCTCGCTGTCATTGCGTGACATGCGACTGAGGCGATTTCATTAATAATAACTCATCATGTTCTTCTCTGGCTCTAATGCATGTCCACATCAGTCACTAACTGATTCATTTTTTAAATGTCTTTATCTTTATCTGCTTTTCTTCGTACATTATGCTCCAGTGTTAGGACTTAAGTTCACGACTCTGATCCTTGGTGAGTTTATATCGCAGCCCCTGGAGACTCCAGCTCAATAGGAAATCTGAATGCCCTGGCACACTCCTAGGTCTGGGTCGGTGTCACACTTGAAAATCAAAGAAGATTGGTTTGCTGTCCTTATTGGAATGCATCTCAGACAAGAGGCCAGCACACTGTACTGAGAACAGCGTAGTCGAGTGTCTCCGTCACACAGGAACACTTGCTCGTAGAGGAGTGTGCAAAGTAAAAAGATCTCAGATAAATGTCATAGTGTACTGGATACACATACATTTGGCCTACATGTCTATTACTCGCATACTTCTTGGTTTGAAATTACTCTGTGTCACAAATGATGTGAGAGCTCCTGGCATGCCCAGTGCCTCTGCCACTGTGTGGTATTAACTTACAGAAAGAGGCAAACCCAGGGACCTGGAAACTGTCTGATTCTTTTGTACAGCACAGTTTCTGATACGCTGTTGAGAACCGGCTTCTCCTGAGCAGAATGAATTGCTCACCATTTAAGTGATGGAAAATTGATTTTGTTTAAGAATGGGATAAACTCATATTGATTGGACCTGGCCTGTTTGAATAAATGAGCCAGTTTAGTGGAGCACGGTCGGGGTAATTATCCTGGTACAAGGTTGCTTTTACACATGTATTTACTGAAGGGAACCTTCAATTTCTCTGTCTCTGCTAGCATTTGTGCATGAGGGATGGCTTGTGGTTGATAATGTACTTTGTACTGGATTCTTCAGAACATTATCTGAACGGCATTACTGGACACATATGCAAAGGACAGCAAGACAGACTACAATGGAGTCTTTCATTAAGAAAACTAAACATTACTGATCTGATCACATTATGCACCACTGCTTAAACATACCCGATCAGTCAGTAAACCAACCAGCTAAATTGTACTCAAGCTAAAACCATTTTTAATTATTAAAAAACAACTAAACAACTTCTTGCTTCTGACAGAAGTTAAATGAATCTGTTATGAAAGCCACTCTGTCGAAAATCATCAACCAAACATCTGGCCTTCGATTTTATCTCTGACATGTTTATCTATAATTGAGCTCGGCTGGTTCGTGAACGGAGAAGTTCCATGCCTAGCTCTTACTGTATGTAATAAACAGCAAAATGGATGCTACTTTGGTTTCTAATTGGAATCTTTGATGAGAGTTTGAACTTTGAAGCTTCCTTCATTTCTAGCTCATTAAAAGCAAAAGCACAGGCTCTCAACTGCCATTTGGGACATGAAAGAGAACCAGGAGGGAGGGACGAGGAGCGAATTTGGCTGGAGAAATATGTTCCCTTTAACCTCTGATGGTATGATTCCCAATCCGCTCGTCCTCCTTACACAGATTAGACCAAGCTCACAATTTCTCTGGCTGTGTGTGTGCACATATACAGGAAATGTACCTCATAATGCTCTCAAAACTATATACTTTTAACATTGCTACAATATTAAAGTTAGCTGGGAAATCCTTTTTCGGTTCTTATCTAATGCAAACTAAAGCTTGAGACACTCAAAGGCATCTCTCAGACTGATACTACAGTAGATGAAAGGGGACTGTCTGCTGACCAAATGGAACCCTAAAATAAAACGAAATTAAATTTGAGCTTCTCTTGATGAAAGTGTGGCTGAATGATCGATGGCCTGGGTGCCTTATTGATTGCGATCTCTGTGCCAGACACTCACTGTCCTTCCCTGATAGTCTCCCTGTCAGCCTAATGAAGGCGGGTTTACATGGCCAAGCCGCAGAACCACATCAGAGGAAGAAGCAGGAGGATAAAAACAAGTAATCTGTCACATCCATCACAGCTGGCCCTGTATTGGACCTAATGGGGCGATGGGTACAGTGCAGAATCTGACCACTGCAGCCCTGCCCCCTCACCATGAGTCAGACTGCAGCCACAGGAGGTGCAGAGAGACTGCACTGAATGGATCAGTATATTATTATGATTATTATTATTATTATTATTATTATTATTATTATTATTATATCTTTAAATTCGATAACATCGTGGGTCAAGAAATTAAAATGACAGACTTCTTTTCATGATGGATCAGTACAGAGAGACACACAGCACATTGATCAGTCTATATAAGAAACACAGCTTAATAGGGCTGTCCTTTTAGCCTTCCTAATGCAGTAGCTTGTAGCTTGTAGACATCCACGGTATGTTTAGAAGACCACGATCTGTTTCTCTCCCCGTGGTTACCAGAGGACAAGTTTCATCTTTATTGTGGACTCCTGCTTTTCTACTGTGACTTCATTAAGCTTAATGGTGTGTTGATGCTAATAAAGCTTTAAGGTTGCTCTCAGCATGCTGAGGTACCTGGGCAGAAACCTGCTGGAGATAAAAGGACCTTCTTAAGCCGTTAGCATTGGAGAGGAGCACTGGGGTGAGAGATAATGGAACCTAATTCCTAGCTGTCCTGTTGTGCAGTAACATCAGTACACTCTCAGAAATAAAGTGCCTAAAAAGGAACATATTCTTGTCGCAGGGACAGTACCCATCGCAGTAGGTACATAAAATTATACCCCCCCACCCCACCCCAGCCGGAAATACATGAGTCATTTCTACCTTTTGTGCTTGGAAAACATACTCATTTTTACCCAAGGAGAACATTACTGACTTTCAGGGTACATTTGGGATATTTGTAACCTTGCTGAACAAAAACATCCACTGTCCCTTTCTTTCTGAGAGGGGACAGCTCTCTCCCATCAGCCTTCACTTCAGCTTCATTACTTCCGTGTTTGTAAGCCTGTACTTACATGTTCCAGTATGTTCTTATCCAGAGAGACTTACAAAACCTGCGTGCGATCCAGTATTGCAGCTGGGTATTTTTACTGAAGTAATTCAGGTTAAGTACTTTGCTCAAGGGTACAACAGCAGTGCCTAACCTGAAAAGTGTACTCACAACCCAGTTCCCTGCCCTTTTAGGCAATTGTAATTGTAATTTATATTGATAATTAAAACACACGTGCATGTCATTTTCACCATTTACGGGTGTGGTTTGGAGGAAAAAAGAGCAGCTGCATAAGGTAAATGTGTGGGACCGTCTCCACTGTTGGCCATTTTCCCAGGCTGGGGTGTAACCTGACGCTGGTGTTCATTTCTGCCTTTCCAGGGAGGCTCCATCCAGAACAGGAAGTCGAGGCGGTGCCTGGAGCTGGTGGAGAGTGGCAATAATGAGTTTGGGTACCAGCTGGCCCTGCAGAAGTGCAGTGGACAGAGCTGGACCGTCACGCACCTGCTGGTGGGAGGCTCACTATGACCGTGTTAAGACCAGCCTGTCGTGACCCGTCCACATCCCACACTGATCCTGAGAGGACTATCAGAGACCGCAATGCTTTGGCCTTTCAAACTCCTTTTGCTCTTTATCAAGGAAATGGAGCCAAAGTCACATCTACTGTATGGTGATACTTTGAGCTCTTTGACATCTCTCTGTTTCACCTGAAGAAGTATTAAGATAAATGTCGGACATTTTTACCATATTTATGTCCTCACAAGTCGGCCACGATTCGTTGATTTCTCCGCTCTGCAGTCTGGAGGCTGAAACATCAGAGTACACATTTTGCAAGTTCCTTGGTTCTGTGTTGACTGGATCCAGTACAATCATTAATCTCTGATACATATGATTATAGCTTTGCTACTGTGTAGCAAGAGTTTACTAAGTTCCCTGCTGTATTTGGTCCCTTCTAGTGTCTCAGGTTTGTTGGTTATGTTTATTAAGAAATCAAGCTGTACAGTTTTGAGGAAAAGCTCTTATGTTGACATGTCTCATACTGAAGATTTTAAGCTATTTTCTAAATGTAAATAATCAAAATATTTATAATATCAGACAGTAAAAAGTGCTGTTGGCAAAATTGATGTTTTTGCTTGTTTTTTTGTTTTTTTTGTCCTCTGAAGCCAGTGAACAAATTGCAGAAATGGCTTTTAAGAAAGGACCTTGCTTAATTTAATGAGGTGAAACAAGGCACTTGATGAGAGGGATAATAGCTCAGTGTGGTGGTGTTTTTTATTAGAGAATGTTCCATTTCTCTCTCGAGCTCTAATTTATTTTTTAAAGAGGAGAGATGTGAAACAGAAGTGTATAAATGAGTATTCAAGGGGGGTTGGCACTCCATTTGTTATTTGTTGATTAACTTCGTAGCTTCAGCTGAGCTTCAGCACAGAAGTGATTATTTTACCTCTTTCACTGCAATAAGGGACTCAAAATTCATGTGAAGCCAGGGTCTTTTAAGTGCAGTTAATAAGTGAGTGACCAAGCATGGAGAACACGTTCTGTTTTCTGTTTTTTTTAATGCATTTTGTTTTCTTCATTAAAAATCCATTGGGTTTCCTGTTTTTTTTTTGGTTGTTTTGTTTTTTTTTTTTTTAATTACCTGCATACAGAAGCTTTTAAAACTGTTGGTAGTATAACACTTTCGCACTGAAATCTCAATGAATCCGTGTTACACCACTGTGTAAAGGGACCACCTGTGCAAAGAGAGCACACCTGAGCATAGCGCTGTTATTGCTGGTTCTATTTCCCATCTATATTTCATCATGTGGTGCTCACACTTCGTGTATACCAGCCACTAATATCTGCTCATCACATATCTTTTCTGCTACCCTGGCCTATTAACATGACCAGTTCGCAGTCATCACCATGTCCCATAATGCCTGATACTATGGAGCCTTTGTCCTTCCACCTCAGGGGGATCAGGGGACCTGAAGCCATCAACCACTGTGGAACAGGAGGAGAGCCATTTCAGCATGAGACAGGACATACTGCAGTCACCATGACGACCGTGGGCAAACAGCCACACAGCATGGACAGCAGCGCCATGGGGCTGTGTGAATCAGAGCTGTCTGCTGAGCTCGGAGTTATCAGCACTGTGGGGGTTTTCAATATGAAGTGACTTTGCCCTGCCTGTGCGCACACACACACATACACACAGTCCAAATGCAAATATGGTTTTATTTATTTCACATAAAAAAACTGCTGCACAGAAGTGGAAATCTTATCTCGCTATAAATCTCTGCACACTTAGAGCAGTGGAATTGCTGTTTTAGCTCAGACTTCATTAGAGAGGTGTGAATGTCATGAAACCAATAATACCCCCTCTCTAAAGCTTGAGGATATAACCTGAAAAGCCTGAATACTGAATACTGAAAATCCCTTAACTGCCAAAGTCAAGAGCTGATTTAAAAAGATTTTAATAGAGCAGTCTCATCTGCCTTTAATTCATTATTTCATTTATTTTTTTCTGTCCCCCGAGTTCTTGAAAAAAAAGTGCTTTCATGTGACCCAACAGATCTATGCACAGTAAAGATGCTTATTCAATTATCTGATATGTATTTTATCTGACAGTTTAATTCCAAAGCTACAGCATGTGAATTGCTGGACATTGATTGTGTAACGTGCACCAGCGATGTATATTTATATTGCCTAGAAATTGACTGCATTACACGGACAGAGCAATCTGAATACACTACTTTCTTTAGCTGTTCTTCACAGACACTGGTAACGCAGTGCTAGAGCCGTCAGGGGTGTTTTAGCAGGTCTTGCAGATCCATGTCAGCGCTCTCCAAAGTAGCATTCAGACACAGATGGTCTGACCAGCACTGACACGCGTCCCACCTCCTGTCCGGTCTCCTGCTAAAACACTGTGAGACACCCTGCTACAAGTTTACCATTGCCATAACAACACACAATAAAATACTCAGTGTGAGAGGCACGAAAACCAGTCGGTCACTGTAGTAATAATTACAGAAGTGACAGAGAACGCATTATGTCGAGACGCTACACGATGGAGTGGTCAATTCTTTCTTCTCCTAATAGATGGCAAGCAACTAAAGATTACTTTAATTAATGTTTATGTTTATGTAAGTCATTCCTGGTTCTTAAACAGTGGTAGTCCAATTTAATTAGTAATTTACATATTCCTCTCCTTTGTTTGCAAGACAAGATCAATGGCACAGGGGAATGATCCCCCGGATAAACACGTTTGGCGTCCCAGACTCCGTTTGTATTCGGTGTGGTCGTGTGAGAGCAGGATTATCAGGCTTTGGCGTGTCACATTGGTCTGAATGTCTTATTTATCATTGATACAATTCCAGAGAAAAGCCATCAGTGATTACAGCACCATGTGTCAATGTGAACATGAGCTTACAGACAAAGCCCACAAATTGCTTGTAGATAAACAAACAGAAAAGACCCCTGCCTGATATTGGCAACAGAGAATGACTTTGTAATCTACAGTTTTCTGTACAATCGATGATTTGTAATTGCAGTATTGGCAAGGTCCACCAGGAATAGCAGGGAAAGCTAGTGAAGGTGATAACACACATCCGATGCCATGTTTAGGCCCAAAGACACAGCACTGCAGGCATGCCATCTAACACCTTTGCTGTAATTCTCCATCACACTCGAGGGCGCATTTCATTTTTCACACCAACTTGTTTTTATATCACACTCAGACCAGTAGAAACTTCACACATATAACTCCTACAGACTGAGAAATGCTCCAGATGGCCAGATATTTCATTTCTCTGCTGTCATCACTTTCCAATTTGTTTTAAAAAGACAACCGAATTCTGCTAAAAGGTGCAGGGATTGATTTGTTGATGGCCTGCAAGGGGAAGCACATAAGTACAATCCTCATCCTCTCAGTACTATACAAAAAAGGCAAGTCTACTAACCTGCTGAGCTACATTTCAAGTGCAAATATCATTGGTTTCAAAGATCATGAGTTGGGGAGAAAAGATCTAAGTAGCCTACAATCCATCTGTGCATTTCCATGTACAGTATTCAAGTTTGAATACACCCTAAGTGTGCACTGCTACCTAAACTAAACTGCACTATAAATGCTCCAGGATCCAAAGCTGAAGGGTCATCACTGATTGGCTCAGCAGTTATGTTGATTGGCTCAGTTGTTGAAGGGTCATCACTGATTTGCTGAGTGGTTAAAGGATCTTCATTCAGTAGATGGATCGATCGTGTGTAGTTAATGTGTAGATGCTGTTGTTATTTTTCAGAGCCTGTTTGGTGTCTGGTCCTCTCAGTCATTCTTGATGGTGTGCACAGGATCGCTCTGTGTGCTGCTTGCTTTAGCTCTTAAGCCTTGCCTCCTCATTACTGTGCTCAAGCCTTCAGGGGGTCCTGCTGTTTCTCCTGGGAGCACACACTCACACGGGAGGATTCCCAGCACTACAGAGGTACAGACAAAAGAACACCCACCTTATGTTTGGACTTTGATACTGTTGTGGCAGCACCCTGAGTGGTATTTGACCACGTAATTATCCCAGATCTAGGACTAAGTTGCACATTTGCACAAGGTAAGACGTAGTTTAGCCTTGTGTCAGGGTTAAATGAGGTTCTGTGTTATCGTGCATGCACATGTTTTATTCAGTTTGCAATGTGTGGGCAGTCAAAGCTACCTGCTCCCATTGCAAAACACTGCATCTAACCATAGATATTTTGAGGGGTAATTTATTTTTTCAGGTTATTTTGTCAGTGAGTTCAGTCAACATGAAAATGGCTCCTAAATCTATCACTTACTAAATCTCTCCAGAAGTCTAATGCTTTCATTGCAGTTTTTTTCTCATCTTCTCCTGAGCACATAAGGAGAGATACCAAACAGCACACACTCAACACACAGCACACATGCCACACACGCACTCAGCACACATCCAACACACTCAACACACACTCAGCACACACTCAGCACATGTGTAACACACTCAGCTCACACTCAACACACAAACCCAGCATACACTTAGCATGGTGATGTCAGGGTGCTGGGGGATTGTGTCAGGCCCAGATTGATACCGCAGGTTATAGAAGCAGTCACTGGCAGTTTATCACACATAGAAGGAGCAAAAAGATGGAATATTATAACTTTCTGTAGTTGTCATATTCCTGTATCAGCACTGACAGACACACAGAACTGAGATAAATCATGACCCTCATGTCCCAGGTTATATTCCCTACTGGAATGGTATGGGTCTGGAGTTTAGAGCCATGTGCTGGAACCCTCACACTGTGACTGATGGCAGTACAAATACAGTGTGAGCCATACATTCATATGTGCAATACATAAATATACAGTAAACAAGCACATATAGAGTAGAAATAACATACGTGGTATGTCATTCCACAAGACATAATTCTCTTGAATCAATATGACATATTTTTACTCGTGGAGCCAATAGCAGTAGACGATTCATGCTTCACATTGTACATTATATTCTGTCCTGTTTTGCTTAGTTTTTTCTTCAGGATATGGTCAGTCATCAGTGGCAGTATTAGTTTCTCATTACGATTCTGCGCAGCACAGATCTGCGGCTCTCACTCGCAAGCCCTGCAGTCCCGCCCACCTCACCCTCTGACTGCGCTTTGCTCTGCACTCGTTTCTGTTCGTGTTCAAAGTGCCAGGTTGACCAGCCAGGCCGGCTTTGATTAAATATTCAACTCTTATTGCAAATTATAGTGCTACTTTATAAACTCCACATACACTACATCTCATATCTGTCCTTACAACTAAAGAGAATTACAATGCATTAAGCCAACACTGTACTAACAATACTTGATCCTCTTTAATTGGCAAATAAGAATTTATTCTTGTTTAATTACAATTGTATTTCTTCCGGACATGACTGAATAATGACAGAATTCCCTTTGAGTAATATTCTAGTTTTATCTGTGTAGAGATAGGTTATCTGTCTAGTAGAAAAAGTGTTGTTTGTTTGGTTAATATTGCGCGTATTGATTTTTAATGGGCCTCTGTGCCTTCTTCATGATATCATATTTTTGCATTCATGAAAGCATGTAACATGGTCAGCCATCAGTTGGAATATTTGCCTCAGGTTAAACTTAGTTTGAGGTCTCCAGTGTAATCAGGCTTCATTATCGTCCAAAAAGCCTTTAGCAAAAAAGCAGAACATCTACCTACTGACAAAAACAACAGGTATCTGGCATATTAATGATCATTTGGGAGATGGGGTAGATTATAAAGCATATACTGCACTTCTTTGACACTCTGCATGTACCTAGATTTGCTTTTTGCCCCATTGGTCCTGTTAAAAAGACACATTGTTGCAGAAGCAAGCAAATTGTTTCTCAGTTCTACCATTATTCAACAGTGTGCACAAATGGATTATTTACCTGAGGACAACACAGTAAAGCCTTCATTCAGTTATTCGTTCAGTCTCTGGGGACACACAGTGCAGTCTGAAGTATTTTGACAGATTTTTGTTGTTTTGCCTCTGCACTCCAGCACATTGGATTTGAAATGAAACAATGAATATGAGGAATATGTCACAGTCATAACAGATTGCACGGTAGATTTGTTAGAGAAAAAAACGGTACCTCAAACATGATTGTACAGTTGGCTCATTGTGAACTATGAAAGTAATGGAAGCCTTTCTCATGATAATAGCAGTTTTACTGAATGATGGAAAATGATTATTAGCAGTGTATAATGTGGAGAGTATCAGTGTTGCAGCATTGATGGTGTGTGAATTTACCACCATGCCCCCCATGAGATACTACTGATCTCAGCAAGTTTGATTCTGTGCAACTCCATCCATAATTCCATCACACAGGAAGAATGAGACAGCAGTTCTGTTCTTCAGAGATATTCCATAATCCCTCAATGTCTCAGCATAAAGGACCCAGTGGAGACAAAAGACACCTCCATTTTTCAATATTCTTTTTCTGATTTTCAAAAGATATTGGGTCAATTTGTCAAAGCTGGCAAACAACAGTACAGTAACTGCTTCTTGCATGTCTGGTACATTCTGTTCTTGTCTCATAGTATTCATAGTTCTGAGTGTGTGTGTGTGTGTGTGTGTGTGTGTGTGAGTGAGTGTGCGCACACGCGTAAGTGTGTGTGCGTATGTATGTGTGTGTGTGTGTGTGTGTGTCTCAGACAGTGTGACAGTCTAACATATGTGACAGAGGATGTGAGATACAGAGAGAGTGTATGCGTGTGTGTGTGCATGTGTTGAGTATGTATGTGAGAGGGAGAGAGTGAGTGTGTAGGTGTGTGTGCTGAGGTTGCTGTGGATTCTCCTCTATAAAAAGCTATTAAGAAAGTTTTCATGTGATTTAATTCAAACTGGCTTTCAACAGCTTCAAATTTAATTATCAATCATGTTTCATGTTCCATGGTATGATGGCTGTTTATGTGTCTCGGGCCTGGAGAATAATAGCCATTCTTTTACCTCAAGGACACAAGGCCATCACATTTTAGCACCAGACTCCAGACACTAGGTGAATTTCTCCCTGGTGGCATCATTCTGGTCTCAGATATTACTGCTCATAAAATGGTCCCTTTTTGGCAAATTGCTGTTATTGGCAGAGATGCCGACTTTGCAAGGCTGGCAGATAGCAACGAGGACAATGACTCACTAACACTCTTCAGATGGGCATCCAACACTTAATATTCATCGCCTCCCCATACTGACAGTAATTTTCTAAATTGCATCTAACACCAGGCCTTTAACGGTGATGAGTGATGTCACCACAGTGAGACCTGACAAACGCTGACCTGGGCTGAACTCTGGACTCTGGCTGTGTCCCCGCGCACTGAAGGAGCAGCTGCAGCAGGCCTGCTTTGATCTCCATCAGTGGAATATTGATTCATCAGATCCTCTGAGAAATGTTTAATATCCAGTCATTGCTGATGAACCGTTTATGGACTGGGTGTGTTGCCATTTTAAGGTGATTTGCTCTGGGGACCTGAGAGTTGAGCAGATGGCACTGTCACTCTCCTCTCTCGTAGCTCCCCAAGTACTTTGATTCTTTTGAATGCTGTGTCTGCTTGTGTGCCTGTCTGCCTGTCTGCTTGTGTGTCTGTCTGCCTATCTGTCTCTCTGTCTGCCTGCCTGTCTGCTTGTGTGCCTGTCTGCCTGTCTGCTTGTGTGTCTGTCTGCCTATCTGTCTCTCTGTCTGCCTGCCTGTCTGCTTGTGTGCCTGTCTGCCTGTCTGCTTGTGTGTCTGTCTGCCTGTCTGCCTGTCTGTCTGCCTGTCTGCTTGTGTGTCTGTGTGCCTGTCTACCTGTCTGCTTGTGTGCCTGTCTGCCTGTCTGTCTGTATGTCTGTATGTCTGCCTGCCTGCTTGTGTGCCTGTCTGTCTGTCGGTCTGCCTGTCTGCTTGTGTGTCTGTCTGCCTGTCTGCTTGTGTGCCTGTGTGCCTGTCTGTCTGCTTGTCTGCTTGTCTGCCTGTAGGTGGAGCTGGAGAAGGCTAATGAATGATTGAAATGCACCTGTGTAATTGCATTCCAGGGGATATAGCCCATCCCTTCTCACATGCTGCTCTTTCTGTCTTGCGACAGCTTTGGACAATGGCTTCAGTTTTGGTTTTGGTTGTGGTCGTCATTGGGCATGTCTTTGTATTTTATGTAAGTTGCAGTGTTCATTTTATGTACTATTTGCAATATTTCATTTGTTTTTTGTACTAATAACATACCGGATGCACTGATTCACTAATAAGAAGCTGATATTTAAAAATGAGATTTAGTCTGATACTCTGTGGGAGATTAAAAGTATTGTGAAACTTGCAGCGACTCGTATGAGAGAGAAGAAAAGGCTGTGAGTGTGATGTTAAACCCTGCTTTACTGCAGTCCTATTTCCCAGTATGCTACAGACTGTGCGGGTTCCTTTGCTCCTTAAGCATCCATTAACTCACTGATTCTTTCATCTGCAGGTAGAATAAGCAATGCGCTTCCTCTATTAGCTACCCATAAGCCATGGTGCTTGGCATTGGTCCTGTTCCCAGATCCAGGCTGTCTGAAATTCTATCTTATACTATTTCACTTGACAATATATGACTTATGTTGGGGGGAAAGGGTAGCCTGGTCTGTCCATTACTGTGATGATCACAAAGCCACTCGGTGGAGCCTGTAGAAATGTCCTGTGTCCTGAGCTCCAGGTTCACATCTTTTTTTCTTTCTTTTTTTTTCTGTAGTGCATTTCAGGGCCTGTCAGCAGGGATTGGCAGCTATCAAATGAAAACCTTCTATGTTACTGGCCCTGGGAAAGAAAATGAAGTCTCATTTCAGGTAACAGGTTGTCAGACACCCAAAGAATTAAAATAATGTCTTGTGTTTGACAAGAGAACCCTCTGAGGACACCTTTCATTTCATAAAATAAAAAGCATTTTGACAAGATTCTTGATGTGATCAGGTGCCATTTTAAATTCATAAAATGTAATGTACTTGTACTAATGCATAAGCAGAGCCTGCTGTGACAGTTCCAGGCTACTGCTCATTGGAACCATTAATGTCAATCATCAAAGACAATGTTCTGTGTTCCATTTTTATCCAATAATAGTCTCATACTTATACTGTTAAATACAAATGTATTTGGACAGTGGGATTGGTTGTTTGTCCTCTGTACTAATCAAATTTGTGTTTCACGAATCACACCATGACAATGAGGCTGCATTTGCAATTTACCCATATTCATTTCATTATTACTTTCAATGTCCCTTTACCATTTGGGACTGGTTTCAGCATGAAGTCATCAAAACAAAATGTAATCTCAGTCAAAGTAGTAATTTGCCACAGCACATTACAGAAAAACAGTTAAAAAAAAAAGAAATCATTCATTCTGCGTTATATCTGTTTCTGATATATGTGATTAGGAGGGTAATTTATCCCTTATTGGACATTAAGTCATATTAAAATCAATTAGCAGCTCTTGATTGTTCAGAAATTCCAATTAACATTTAAACAAAAGCCAGCATGCCCAGGGGCTAGAGCATGAGATATGATCACAAAATGGAGGAGTGCATGTTGAGAATGGATGTCAGAATCCAGCACCACAGCGCCTGCTGTTGTTCAGCACCAGTGACTCATCAAGCTGTTGCTTGGCTAAAGCATCTGCTGGCCTTGCTCTGGTTTAAAAGGAAACCACACATACTACACCTGCGGTCACTGTACCCCACCAGCTGTTTACATTCTGGCACCCCCTGGATCCCTGCAGCTCTCATGCTCTGCTCTCTGCATTCTCTGCAAATAAAGAAAATAACTCGATTTTTGCCAAGTAACTCTTCCTGTCCCATTCTGCATTCATGTCGTTATCACATTAACAGATGTACTCTGGTCTGGTCCCTGCATGGTCTAATAGGCAGTTTCTCCTTTGCATACGAATGCTGACTTCTTAAGGATCTGAAATACCTGCTGTTTAAGACTGCCAGGACATTATGAAGAATAATCCTGATTGAAAATTACCAGAATGGTAAAATGGCTTAAATTACTTAAAATGGCTGGTTGTCAAAGCAATATGCCAACGCAATGTGATATATAGTAAATGTATAAGACTTTTAGTTTAGTCTTAGGTAAGAGCAGTCATCTGGCAGTTGTAGGGTTGCCGGTTTGATCCTGCCCCGGCTGTGTAAAAGTGTCCCTGAGCAAAATACCTAACCCCAAATGCTCCTGACGAACTGATTGGTGCCTTGCATGGCAGCCAATCGCCATTGGAGTGTGAGTGCATGTGTGAATGGGTGAATGAGAAGCATCACTTCTACAGCGCTTTGAATAAAGGTGCTATATAAATGCCAACCATTTACCATTTTAGTCATTCAATGGTGAATACAGACATTTGCTTGCATTTATAAGCTGTTGTGGTTGCTATGAATGTGTCTATATTACAGGCTTACACCACACCTTTTCCTGCATTCAGTGCAGGAAACCTTTTGACATAATTTGACATTTTTACGGTCATGTCTCACCCGCATTGAGGAGAGTAAATCTTATGTGTGAAAGGGATTGTGCCTTTGGCTCAGGGCAGGGCAGGGCAGAGGCTCACACATTTCAGATAAGGGCACAGTTCTGCCATTTTGCTAAAAGCCAAATGTCATGGTAAAGCTTAGATCATTCCAATTCTGACAGCTATGTTGTCTTTTGGGATTTGTTTTTGTTAATATCCCGTTAAACTAGTGTAAGCAGTGGCATTTTTCAAAAGATTATTAAAAATAATCTACTGAGAGTTCTTTCTAGAATTGTTTTCTAAAGGCAAACAGGCTGAGGAAAAATAATTGTGCAATCATGGCGCACACTGGAGGCAAGCGGAACAGTAAAGGTATTAATTCTGGGGAGTCTAGAAACTTCCAAACAAAATTCAATTTCATTTGAACATCCATGTCGGGCCCTCCCCAACACGTTCAGTCTCCCTGAGTTTTCCCCAACTCTGCCTTTTTTTCTTCTTCTTTTTTGGTTCCAGAGTGCAGCAAGTATATTTCACCTTCACCGCTTCAGACAACTGAAGGCTGGCCTGGCGTTTACCTCAATAGCCAGTGGCGCTTTCCCATAGTGCACTTGTTAATGGCACATTTCTGGGTAGAGCCCCGTCTCTCAGAGTAACCATCACTCCACTAATGAGCCCTTACCCGGGTAATGCTTTAATACACCACTAACCTTGTCCTCATTTTTTTGCTGATGTTATAGAGCTTCTCTTCTGCATTATTAAAGAGGCCTGTGCCCCACCCCCTCCTGCAGCGAAACGGGCAGAGACTCCGCGCTAATAAGCCACAGTACAGCTTTGATTGGAGAATGTCTTGTAGTTGCAGGTTTATACGTTATACGTTAGGTCACTCTCACGACTTCCCTCACACGCCTGAAAACGTGCGCGGGTTTGACCTTTTGACCCACAGCTCTGCACCTCTTCACTCATTTTTCAGCTGCAGCGAGTCAGCTGTGAATCACTGCTCACTCCACTCAGTGTGCAGTGGTGCCTCATGCCCAGTGCAAAGCACGGATTAACTGTAGTTTGTGTCTGTTTTGGGCGGCACGGATGGTGCAGTGGGTAGCACTGCCACCTCACAGGAGGTCCTGGGTTCGAATCCGTGAATCGAATCGAATGTGTGAGTGAATGGTGTGTGTGCCCTGCGATGGACTGGCGACCTGTCCAGGGTGTATTCCTGCCTTTCGCCCAATGTATGCTGGGATAGGCTCCAGCCCCCCCGCGACCCTGTTCAGGATGAGCGGGTTGGGATAATGAATGAATGAATTAATTAATTAATTAATTAATGTGTCAGTTATGTCTATTCATTCACATACCATTTCTTGCGGGGATACACCAGCTTTACTCCGACCATAACTGAAACAATCCATAGTTTTTTAAAACACTTTTAATGGCTTATAAGGGATCATTAGCCCTATTATTTGCACATTAACATTAAATGGGTATCCATGTTACAAAGAATTCATATTTGACATTCACTTGAGACTTTTTAGAGTCAGATCCATCAAATAGTACTTTAATTTTCTGTAATTTGCTGTGACATTTTTTAATGCTATAGAGCTGAATCCCTTCACCAGCACCGACTACGTATCTCTGCTGTATCTTCCTCCTCTGGCACTGGGTTCCCGTTGGTAGATCATCATGATCAGTGGTTCTGACAGTGTTTTTTTGTGGCTGTTTTTCTAGGGTGATGGAGATGGCACAGATACTAAGGCTGTGGTGGTGAAGAACCAATCAGTGAGCCGTGCGCATCCTTATTACAGATAACTGAAGACATTTCACAGAGCTCATGATCACCTGAGCCACCGTAATCCAAATTAAATTAGGATTAAGGGCATTTGTGGTGAAGATCCTTTCTTTATTACATGAAAATCGTTTTTGCAATTGCTGGGTACTCTGAGTCTGCCTGCCAGAGGACTGCCCATGATTAACTGATTATTCAATCAATTATGATAAATGTGTTCCCAAATAATAGTTGTATGGCAGTAAATGTCATACATAATTAATATTAAATACAGAGTTAGAGTAGACATTATAACAAGTGTTTCTGAATGAAGTCTTGTGTCTGAGCAGCCAGACCGAAGAGGGCTCAGCCGTAGCCTATAACGGTCTGCTCCAGACTGAAGCGCCAGTGCTGTGTCTAAGCACGGGCCAGGCTGCAAGTCTCCTGGGGATTCTCAATAGATGGAGAAAACCCAGGAAAGCCTCCCTGCAGCCTCTCAATCTGTTGCCCTTTTAAAATAAACTGAAGAAACTATGGGTTCAAGTCAGCGCTAATTCTACCATTTCATCAGTACTGTTCTGTAATAAAACTCAAAGCCATTTCCAGTAAATGCTGTTCCCATTTCCTTAAAAGGCCAGCTATGCCCATTTATTGCCTACATTTATGAGGAATATTTCCTTAGATTTCCTTAGGAGCTGACATATGCTTGGTCATAGTAGCCCCTTTTTTTCCACCTAGGCAACCATTGAAAATGGAATAAAACAGAGATATAATCTTGGCTTGAACCCCAATATATTTCTTCAGGTTTGAGCCCTGTGTGCTGCAGCTGTCTTTATAAAACCATAAGAACCAAACTATATGCATATCAAAGATAAAGCCATGTTGCATCCCACAAACGAGTTTGCTTTTCACACGTTTTGTAAAAGTCCTTTTTTTCTAAAGTTGTAAATGTATCTATTCATTAAAAATGAAAACAACTTTGCTGCTTTAAAAAACTACTAATGGACTATACTAGTATGATGAGCACCTGGAGTATTTGGCTAAGTTTATTTTGTCAGGTATTGTGAACATATAGCCTACATATTTTGCAGATATGTTTTTTTAACAAGAAACGGTTCCTTTTGATGAGAAACACAAAAATATCAGGGGAAATCAGATAGCCAAGGTTAATTGCTAATTTGTTATTCATGGTGAATTATGAGGGATGAAAAATATGACATAATATAACACCTTCTGCAGTTTCCTCTCTTTACTTGGCTTTTCAGTGGTGATGCATTGCACAAAATTATGAGAAAAGTTATTTTTATTTCATACAAAATAAAAATACTCCCTCCTTCCCTCTCCCTCCTGGCTCCCAGCTGTGGGAAGGAGTTGTGAGATGCAGAGGGCAAATGTGTCTCAGTTTCAAAGTTCCGGGCGATATTGAGCAGGGATCTCAAACATTCCCAACCCACGTCTCTCCTAGATTCTGTTTCTCCCGCAGTTGATCCAATGCAGGCAACATTAGAGGAGCCTCCTTCAGCCCCAGGGGGCGGTAAACAAGCGCTGAATGTGCGAAGCAGGCTTGACTGACAGTATTTCAACCCTTTGATCAAACACCGCCGTACCTGCGTCAGGCCTCGATTCCTCAAGCAGCTAATGAGTGACAAATGACTGGAGGCAGCTGAGGCATGTCCCACTGAGAAACAAAGGCTGTGCGCAGCTGTGCTGTAATAGACGCTTGATAGCTACACAGGATGACTGCACTTCTGTCTGTTACAGCCCGTCTCGGGTACCAGAGGCAGCCTGCGGGTATTTAGCTCCGTACACCTGAGGAGGAAAGGGGAGATAATGCGTGTGGCAGATGAAGAGAGACAGTTTGTCAAATGGGTTACAACAGCTGTACCACCCTGGGGCTCACAGTCTGTTGGAATCCCCTCATCAGACACCTTTGACTGCAGATTATCATCAAATGGCTATAAACAACCTCCTAGTCAAAAAACTCTTTCCATTTTACATTATGTTTTGGTAACCAGTTCAACTTTGAAAAGTTTCTTTCAAAAATAAAAAGTAGATTTTCCTTATAAAAGTTATAAAAGTTCCCAGCTCTATCAGACCAAGATCCATATATGAATGATCTTATGGAACATTTGAAAGCTGCCTCCAGTTCATAGGAATGAATGGGTCAGTTGCAGCATTTTAGAGTGAAACTGAGACTTTCTAACACTCTGAATTGGAAAAGAACCCAGGTAAGATGGGAGTTGAAATATAACATCCCTGCAAAAGTGATATTGTGTATTGAGCTCTTTGTCCTTGAGATGGTAATCGGCTGTGTAAGGCATTGCACAGGGGTGGATAATTCAGTGAAAGGACCCTGGAGAGCTGCTTTATGCACTACGCTGCTTTTTCACACATTCATCAGCCACGGCCACACAGGAGTTCCCACGGACACATTGTTCCACCTCAGCCTGAAATTTAGAACAGAAAAAGATAGAGTTGTGTCATTGTGAGGGAGCAAACAGTGACTGTATTCAAATAATGAGCACAGATTATTACTTCTTGACATTGTGGATAAAATAGTTTATCTGTGGCATTTATTACGTGATTTCAAAAGCCCCTGACATGCCTAGCAAATACATTGATACTGATTCAGATCTTTTCTTTATGAAAACACATTAGTGTATCTGTATTCTCAAAGGGAAGACAAACAAAGAGGAAACTTAACAAGTGAGAAGGTAGACCTGCATATATGATTTTGAGAAGAGTGAACCCCAGAAAAATTCCCTGGAGAAGCAGTCACAGTATAAAAAGCATAAATCTTCAGCCCCAGCATAAGACGATATATTGTCCAGCTCCTATAGAGTGAAATTCTACACAGCCCCCAGTTTTTATTGACCCATCCATTCCAACCTGCCTAAAGTCTCTTTCACCTCATTGGCTCATCCATCTCAACACTTTATCAGTGTATCCATATCAACCTGACCACTCTCCTTTACCTTATTGGGTCACTGATCCCTACCTGCCCAAAATCTTTCACCGCATTTGGCGCATCCAATCCCAACCTGCGCCCGGTCCCTTTCACCTCAATGGTTGATTCAGGTAGACTGAGCCATGTTGGCTATGTGACAGTGATAAGGAACTTGAATATTGTAAAGCTTGAAGCTTCTTGCAGTTGTGTAAGTCTGTGATGGAGAGGCTTTGTGAAATATGTATGTAAAGCAATTAGACATTGCTTTATTATTTCTGTCAGCATGAAGCCCTCTTTAAAATCACTTAACTGTATGTGTCAATGCTGTGAATTTCACAGTGTTTCAGTAATGGCTATATTTTTAAGTGTGTCAGTACTATGTTGTCTGTTCCGGTTGTATTAGTTCTGGGTGTTTAAATGCTGAGTGTGTCAGTTCTGAATGTGTCAATATTGAGTATATGGTCAGTTACATTTCTGAATGGTTTTAAAATGTAGTTTGTTAAATAGCCACTCAACTTTAAAAGGACAAAATATCACAGTTTTAGGAATTACTGCAGGATTCACAGCTTGACGTATGTAATGTAGGCCTTTATGTATAATGAGATGGGCCTTTTTCTTCTTGTTTTTGCTTCCTGTCTCCGAAGTCCAAATGAATCATTAAGAAATGTTTAGAGAATATACACTGAGGTCACTGGCATGCGATCTGACAGATGACGGGAATTAACAGCCCGGCGTGTCCTGCGATAGAGCTAATTCAGCCTGTTTGTTCATGCAGCATCCTCTGATTTCCACGGCATTGCCTTGACACTAAGGTCAGGGACAATTTCAGCTTTCCACTTCAAATCATCAGGCCTTAATCCTCTCTCTCCTTCAGCAGACCGGCCACGGATATGTGCGGGAAGCAGTCCCAAGGAAATTTCTAATTCATTGCATTAGATTGTACACGCTCATTGTCATGAGCTGTAATGGTGTGGGCTGCATTTATACTCATGCAATTCTTGTTAGAGTTCTGATTTTAGATAGCTGCCAGGACAGGCATTTCACACAGAAACTTTTAAACCCACAGACCTGGAGGAAAGCAAGTTGGAGGGCAACTTGCTTTCCTCCAGGTCAGCTACAAAGGTTAAACTTCAATAAAATTCCAGGCAATTTTTCATTATATCACCTGATGTGTCATTGTGATTCTGACGCATGGGCACTAATTGCCATGGCATGAACTAATTTGTAATTAAACATTTTTCAGTTTCAGAAAGGCATTCACTGAATACACAAACAGCTTTTGCAATTGCAGAGCACCTCAAAGATTTCTTTGAGAAAACTGATTCTGGCACAGATCCATTTATGGTTTGCTCTTCACGGCAGAAGATTCATTGGAGCTGGAGAGGTATACAAAGGGATAATGCTGTTTGGATTTGAGTTAAAGTGCCATAAACCTGTAGCCCAGAAAAACACATTCATCAGAAAGTACTATTCAGCTAGGCACTTCAAGGGCATCAGTTGATACAATAACATCCTGGAGGGAATTTAAACTAATGACCCAGGCATTTGTAATTCTATCATGTAGTCCTGTGTCTTTTGGTGTGTTCAAATCATCTCTCCCTTTTTTTAATGCATTGAATTGAGTTCATTTTCAGGTATGTGAAAATATCTGAAAGGCTTAGTGAAAGTTTAATCATGAGAGGTGTTGTGTGATTTGTTGTAATGGGAATGGACATTTTAGGCCCTTTTTTTTCATCTCACACACTCGCACAGTCTGATGCCTGTGTTGGACTTAAATGTGGAGCAGGAAAACTGACTCCAGTGACTTAAAAATAAACATCACTCTACCTTGTCTTCCTTGGTCAGCTGATGTACCATTTACACTGGGACATACAGCATCAGCAAAGTCATCTCATTAAAGAAATTCTGCTCTGAATAATTCAGATTAGATCAGATTGTATTTATTTGATATGGACATCACGGTAACGTTCGAAATGTAATGTACAATTATGCACAATCACCAGATACAGTGTATTTAGTGTTTGTAGCAAAATGCTAATTTACAACACCTGAGGTGATTGCAGAAGTAAAAAAACATTGGGATATGCTGTATTGTTGAATATGCAGCATACCGTGCTATATTACATATATATTAAAATGCACATTACATCTTCAAGATCTGGTGTGGAAAATGGACCACGCCAGTGCCAACAGAAGCCATACAGGGCAACACACAAATGGCTCTAGCATTGCCCAAGGCTTAAGACATCTGATCACTCACTAGCATCCCCCACTGGATGATCAGGTACCCGCAAATCTGCCTGTTGGGCTGCACATGAAGTGTCTTTCTCCCAAAGATTTCCATCTAAATGCATTAGTAATCCAAGCTTCACAAGGTATGAGATTAATGTCAGTATTTGCAGCAGCATTGCAGTGACAACTATAACAATCTACTTCCACACTGACTCACCTTTTCCAGACAGGGTACCCTACTCTCCATCTGAAATCCATTTCCACTTATGAGGCCTAAAAAACATGTAAGCAGCAATAACTTCCAGCTTTCAGTCACACAATAGATATTTATCAAGACACTTTCTCTCTGTCTCACTGGAGCTTCCAGCCTTCCCTCTGAAAGTAGGTCACATTCTCAGCTTCAACAGAGCTTGGCTATTTGTCAGTTAACTGTAACACTGTCCATTTGTTTAGTTTTGACCAATCAATTTGTTTAGATAAGTATCGAGATTTTGTCTATAAAAGGGAATCAGACTGCAATTACTATTGGAACAGAGCAAGTGTGTCTCAGTGCAGCTTTCAGGAGTAGACCTGACAGGTCCCTGTGAAACTCCATTCATGCCGCAGTAGTGCAGGGGGGTTGATAAAAGTCTCAATGTGTGGTTTGTTGTTATGCCAGGACTCAGGATAAATACAGGTGTTAATCACTCATATTTCTCACTGGTCTGAAACATGAAAATCTTCCAAACAAAAAATGAAAAACAAAATCACCATCCATCATTCTGAACTAACAATACAGCCCCATACCTTGATCTGCTCGCAGAATCGGCAAGTCATGGCAAACTCTCTCTCACTCATGGTTTTCATTGAGAGCCCATCAACATTGTTTCTGAATCACACTAATGTGCACAGTGAGTCCACGGTGAAGGCCAGGAGAACTGACAAGTTATTTTCTCTTGCAATAAAAGCAGTCTTGTACAGAAAAGGGAAAATAGTTCACATTCCATGCCTGAAATAGTTTTTTTTTAGCCATGTTAACTTCATTTGACACCAGAGAGACACCACAGGGCTGCTTCTTACCTCATAGGGAGGCTACTGCCATCATGCAGAAGCATTTGATTTCAATCTGGTCTCCTACAGATGAAGCTGCTCCAATGATTACTCTATGTATAAGATTGCTCTACAAGTGCTTATCCAGAGAAACTTATAATGTTATAATTATACTATATTTATACTAATTATACTATAGTGCTAGACCGAGCTAACAACTTTCCAGGGCCAGTGCCCTCCAATTTATTTTGGAATGAAAAAGTCTGTTAGTGTATTTGTTAATGGTTAATTAATTATAACTTCATCCTATGGTTTGCTAATGTATAAATATTCATGTACAAATACGTTAACAACAACTAATGAAACTAATGAAAATAAATTTCATGCTTAATTCATGTATTTGTACACCATTAAGTAATGTTAACAACTACAATAGTTAATGCCAATTCGTGAGCCTTATTGTAAAGTGTGAACAACATATTTATCTCTAAATAAGAATGTGTAAAACAAGGGTTATCTGGTACAATACATACCGCACAAGAAACCACAAAAGTACAGTGTGCTGGTGTGAAACATGCTAAATTGACAAACTAATAAGACCTGTTCTCCATACAACAAGCTTCTCTGGGCAAAAGAGAGGGTATTAGATAGTTTCCTGTAAACGCTTGTGTCTTCGCGAGCCACGGTGAAAGCAAACAGTGGCGACAAATTCTTTTGATTACAGAAGAACAATGTGAGATCATTGGTTTCAAGGTTCTGTGGCTTTATGTGCTGCATTTACAGTGTGTGTGCACTGGACTGTGTGATTAACTCTGCTCTATCTGTGTAGGCTCTGAAGTGTCCTCCATGGTCTCATCACGCTGTGCAGGTCTGCAGAGTCTCTCTATTTTTGCTTTCTTCTATTTAGAAATAACATGGCCAAGCTCCGGAGGAGACATGCCTTTGGTTATAGCAGCGACACACACAGCCTCCGAAAGAACAAAAACGCGTCTGCGGGCTAATGGGGGGCGCATGATTAAAGCAGCCAAGTCCCGCGGATAACCTTGCGCAGGCAGGAAGGAGAGATGTGCGCGGACTCATCGACTGAAGGCAGTGATGAAACAAACTTGTGTCAGCTTTCTGACCTGTACTTGCCAAGCTCTCCATCACTGCTTCAAAGCGCAAGCAGCCCCAGGACGCATCAACACATTTCCTGTTTTTCAAATCGTAAACTTTTTTTGTAAAGAGAGGCCCCAAAACTTACCCGAATGACTTGCCGAGCCTTGCTGCCAGCATGCACAAGATAACAATGAGAGTTCAGATCAGTGAGAGTCTGAGAGATACACCGCTTTTCTAGTACTGTGGCTCAGACTTCTGTACTACTGCCTGCATGCTGTGTGGACTGTAGGGTATACAATAGCCTCTGGCTCTCCAGTTGCACTGTGTAATCTGTGGGGTGTAAAATTGCCTTTGGCTTTCCTGCGTGCTGCATGCTCTTGTGGCTGGCGCATATGCAGGCGCAAGTACTAAGCATATTTGGGGGCTTCATGAAGGAAAATATTTCAGATGTTTCTTCAGTTACCTTTTTACAAGTGTAAACTTAATTATTTGTTGAGGATCATTAAAGTGCATTATTCTTCTCAGATGTTGGAAATGCTTCAATGTAATGTGTTCTAGGACAGGTTCCACACTCTTCACTCTGTGTAGAATGATATAGAAAGACCCCCCCACCCCTCGGACCCTAATAGGATTGTCCCAGCATCCCCATATAATTTATACCTCACCTCCACTCCAGCCGGCCTCCCTCACCGAGCCTTGAACCGCACCTTGCTCACTGAGCCCTGACCCCCCTCCCACTGAGCCCTGCCAGCTATGTTTAGGAATCAGTTCAAAGCACTTTTCATCAAGGCTAAACAGCAGAGTACAAACCCGGTGTCCTATCATTGCATCGTCATAGAAATCTACCAGGAGACCACCAGAAACAAGATAGAAAATGGCAGTATAGGTTTGGCATATAACATATTTAACAAAATGCATTTTTTAATTCCCTTCTTCCGTTTATTTTCACATCTTGAAGCACAGAGACACCTAGGGAATATAACTAATCTCTCTTTTTCATTTTAACAAAGAATCCCACGGGACACTGCTAAGAGCCATTTGTTATGACTGCTCATGTGAACACAAATGCTTCAGGAGACAACCATTTATGTGCTTGTAAAATATTTAAGATTATAAATGATACCCAGCTTGTCTTGCAGCGTCCTAATTTGCATTAACATCACTCATGTAAATGTAATTGAGCATACAAGTTTGTGCACTGAGGTACTGGTTCATGGCTCTCATTTCTCAAAAGAGACAACAACGCCACTTGCTGGCCATGAATACAGCCTTAGTCACATGCTTGGCTCTTACAGTAGTTACAAGTTAGTTGCAAAATATCTTTCCAGTGCCGGTGAATAAGACTAATTGTGTATGAAATTATGCTTGCTGTAGTATTCCCAACATAGCAAAAATAAATATCTGCAGTAGAATTTAAGGTACTCTTATGGATATGCAGGTCCAAACCCATCAAAAATAAGCATTTAAATTCAACCCACACAGTCCTCTCACTGTTTTTCCACATGCCTCCTCAGACAGTGGTAAAAAAGACTTATAAAACACAAGTGGAAGGTTCTGTGTGGTCATTCTATTGCGACGTATACTGACATTGACGTAGAACTAGGTCTTGACTCTGATACTCACCTGTTTTTCTTGCTTAGTCCCTGATAGTTGGAGCATACAGGTACACACTGGTTTCACACTGAATTCCTGACGGATACAGTCTAGGTTAAGGCAGATCAATGGCACCCTTCCCACAGAATCCCCTAATCCCCACTTTCACACATTAAAATCCATAGAGATATAACAGTCAATTAAGGTTACAACTACCAATTAAAATGACAATTGGCAATGAAAAATGCGGATAAAACTGCCACTTTAAAATCCCCTTTTGTGTGATTAGCATGAAAAAGGGTTTCATGCTTTAAAAGGATGCATGAAGTATTTATGCTCAGCAGGGCAGCAGAGAAGCTTATAGCTGCCTCCAGCATCTCCGGAGTATGGGAGCTGTACACAAAGTTCTCTCCTCCTCCTCCTCCTGTCTGTACGAGCCTGACACACTGCAGGGTGATACCAAACAGCAGCCAGCACCACGCCTTTCACAGGGCAGCATAAAATTAGGTTTACACTCCTGAAACCGGGGCTTTAAGGAATGTTGGCCATTCCAAAATGGTGAGAAGGGATGGTGCACGACAAAAACAACATCATTCTGAGAAGAGAATTATATATCTGAGAACAAAGAGCTAGTAAAGCGCAGCTGCCCTAAACAGCAGTGATGAATGGGACCCAGAGGGGGCTTGGCAACAGACTCCAGCACTTCTACATACACCCGTACACACCTGCACACAAATGCAATTTTGGTACATTAATACAGCACATCGGCACCTTTAATAACTCAGCAGATTATTATCATCTCATAAGACTTAGACCTGCCACTTTATTATTACTGTGTAATAGTATCCAGGTAAGCTGAGAGACCACCGTTACTTAGACCTCATCTGTGTGTTCTGTATTCCCCATCACACACGGCCCGTTTTGTGGCAGAGCTGAGGCTCTATTCCTCTCTGTTCTTCATTAAAGGAAACAGGATCTCTCTAAACTCATCACATAAACTGGCCTCATGCTGGCTAAACTCTACTCTCATCTCAGATTCCCTGCAGAGGAGGTGTGTGGCACAATCATTCAAACACCAGATACCCTCTCACACTAACACACACAGACACACACACACACACACACACACACACACACACAAATAAGCAATATTCAATACAGGGTCATTGTAATAGCTTTAGCTTTTTCCTCTGCAATAAATACTTTGAGGTTTTGCTGTGTGGGAAGTTCTCTTGGATATACTACATCTGCAGAATGCCACAGATTTTTGTTCTGTCTACAAAGCCACTGAAAAGGCAGTAGACGGAATGGAAAAAAATGTGATCCGAGTACCATACTAGCCACTGATCAGAGAGGTGACAGTGTGCATATTATATACCCATGCCACTGAGCCAAAGCAGTTACATGTGGTTGAAGTGATGACCTCATAGTAACTTTCTCTGAAATCTTACCTGTCAGTCATCTATGAAACACTTATAGCCTTGGCTCTCGACATCCTCCTGGAGACAGTAGCACCACTAGACTGTGTGATTGTTATTCTTATGGGAAATAAGAGCTTCTAAGGAGGACGCTGACTGTACGCTGGGCCTGCAGTGTGTAGAGAGACAGTAATCTACATATCTCAGATTGAGTAGATTTGCATTTTATAGTGCCTCAGATGAGGGCATCAGGTCTTATCATACAGCTATATTCTACAGCTGTTTCAGAACGCTCTTTTATTAGCCCTTGTAATTACCTGGAACAAATCACGCTTTTAAACAGCATTAGCACAGAGGGTAATTCCATTACAGCAGATAAACGGGATAAATCATGTGCCCTCTCACCACTTATGAATGCTGGGAATGAAAGCCCTTAAATTCTGGACTGGTAATGGATTGTTTTTGGGGAATGCGGTGTTGTGTTAACACTCTGTACCCCTGTAACGGACACAGCTACTCCAGCTCTGCTCAACAGGTTTTGACATGCCCGTGCTGGCCAGCTCTGACCCGGGACTGCGGTAGCACTTTACTGTATACTAACACTTCATGATGAAAGATAATAACATCAATAAAGAAAAATGAACAGTCATCATGAATACTATAGTACTATGTAATAATCAGTTGCAGCAGAGGTTTTGAGATTGAATCAAAGATGTCGGATATCCAGCTATTCAGTTGTCAAAACCTCTAAATCCAGAAACAGAGTAGTCACACCTATTTTAGTTAATTAGTTAAGTTATTTTTATAACATTAATTGGAAATTGTTTGTCATTTTACAAGGGATTAATTTTAATTTGGCACACATATAATACGGCAGTAATAGTGCAGAAATAATGAAAGAAAATGTAACCATCAAGCCACAGACCAGCATGGTTGAATGAATAGAAAATGTCCCTCTTTAATATTTCTGGGAATAACTTTCTCTCTCAATTCACAAAACTTGACAATTATTTGAACTGAAAGTTTTTTATTAAAATAACATGATTATTTGAGTCAAAACAGTCCTATCTGATGCCATCTGCTTAAGTTATAACCGATAATGGTGACGTCCTCTTGCAACTATGACAGCTGCTATGATCAGTAACAAGTTTACACATTGTACGGCTGTTAAATAGATTGTGCCTTACCACTGCCAGGTTTTAGATGATCTATAAAAGTCCATGCCTATTACAACTGATCATTTCCACTCATCTATGTGACCCGGACATGCCCCACTTGTGTAAAATGACTATTTGGAGATGCAACTTACATAGACAACATAATTTATATGTGCATGACGCACACTGTGCAGTGTGTCACAATTTCCCTGGTAGGACAGTTGTGTGTACCACCCACTGCAGGGCTTTATGGATTGTAAATTTATTTTTTCTGGTACTTGAAATGGCTTGCCTAATCTAAAAACAGCACAATCCTTTTGTAGTGAGTGATTCAAAACCAAATAACTATAAAATTAATGCCACATAGGGCACACCTCTTTTTATTGCCAATATGTGCTTCAATATGTGTTTAGCCTGCAGTTAACCCAGAAGCATTGTGCTGTTTTGTGTCGATCCTGTGTTTTAGGTTTCCATGGTTACCAGTTTAGAACAAGTTATGGTGATTTCCCTGCCAGCAGATTTACAGTGTCAACAAGCTGCCTACTAGTGGCCCACCAGTGGCACAGCTGTCAGCCTGCTAGCATTTTCCAAATTGGCTCTACAGTGGTAAGCCAGTGAGATGAGGATCAGCTGTTTAAAGAATATAAAATTGTTGGTGAATGGTCCTGCTGCTAGTGGTTCAATGGATAACTACTTGTTTGGGATATTCTCTGCTACAAACTTTTGGAACATCCTCCAAAAGCTTCCAAAAGAATATGTTGCTGAGTTTGAGTAACATAATTAAATGCATTTTTTGAAAAATACATTTGTTGCCAGTTCCCACCCTTTCATATTAATTTGCTGCTTTGACATGCAGTCCACTCATGCCCAATTGACCAGCAGGGGTCGCTAATGAGTGCTGAAACACAGACCCTTAACAAATTGATACCTCCCATACCCTGGGCAACACAATCAGCATTGTGCAGTGCCCTATTGGTCTACAGGCCAGAGTCGGCACTGGTTGGATTTGATCCGAAACAAAGGAACTCACCCTTGCACCACAGTGTGATTCCTTAGCTGAATGAGTGATCCAGTTAAATTAATTTCTGATTACACTAATTTGTAACGTGAGTGTTATATCTTCATATTTTACACATTCCCTTTGTAGACTCAATATTGTTTTCTTTAGTATATCATAACACCCATTGAATGATCTTTAATTGTTCTATTAAACTGCCACCTGAAAGTGAACGTTATTTTAATGATAATGTGGTTTGTATAATAGATTCCTATTCCAGTTGTGAGATAATGTCCTAACACAGCAAAAGTTGAGGGACAGGTATATATGTAGGACTCCTTCCATTTCCAGGCCTAGCAGAAAGCCTGGATCCTCACAGCAAATGGAAAGCTGACCCTGTTTTACACAGTTGGTGTTTATTTGTCCCAGGGAAGCTCTGTGATATCCAGTAACAGCAGTGGTTTGGCAGCCTGCTGCTCCCTGAGATATAGTGATGTGTTTTATTTACAGTACCTCAATGGTGCTTGCTCTGAGGCAGAATGGCGTGGCCCTGCAGTAAAAAAAACATACATTTTTAAAGCACCGTAAAGTGTCAGTGGGCCAGAGAAATCAGTAAAACACAGAAACTAGGGCAAACTCTCCCACACCTGTGCGCAGTCCTGCTTTCCCGGCCTGCCAAATGGCTTTACATCTACAGTGAGAATTGCCTGTGACTTTTTGTGGTAGCAGAGTCCCTCCCCACCCATAACGGTTGGAGATATGCTGTATTTTCAAGATCAGACCATTAATGTAACCTTTTGGGACCTCATGGGGAAAAATATGAGGATAAAGAGAACCATTAGTAGTTGTAAACATGGCTGAGAGCGTCATAGGGAATGTAGACATGAATATTTAATATGTTTAACAGTTTGCTGCACAGCTGCAGTGGCAGGATGGCAGGCCTTAATGACCAAACTGTTTTCCCTTTCTACTAATACTACTACAGGTGCGTGTTGCTTTTTTAATACACAGAATAAAGAAAGGCCATTTAATTTTTATGGAAATAAATCTGACACAAAACCCTGCAGTATGAAAATAAGGCAGATCTGCGTGGTTGATGCCATCTGTTGTGGGAACAGTGTGGAGTTATTGTGCTAAGGATGGTTTTCAAGGGAAGATGTATAATCACCAATAATTCAATTCAGTAGCATATGATGAGCCTGAAGATTCTTCTTCCATACTCTTACTTAGTATGGAAAACACTGCATAGCACCAGAGCAACAGTAGTTGACCATGATCTAGGGCAAATTGGTCCTGGCCTAACTCACTATCTGACTGCCTGTCTATTTATAGATAGATTGGACGGTGATTCATCAAGCCATCAGGAAGAGGGGTATATAGTATATACAGGGAGAGAAAGAGGAAGAGAGAGAGCGGGACATTGTGTTCAGAATCATTGGCATAGCCCCAATTATCCCACATAATTAAGATGAGGGGGAAAGGCTGTTTAAAGGCTGTCTATATTTTAAGCCCATATATTGATTTTCCATCCATCTCATATCCTAGCATTTACTAAAGCTCTCACTCACCCCGCTTCTTCTGTTCTTATGTAAATTACATTGGATGTCTTCCTAAAGACACAGCAAGCACCTCTGCAAGAAAACTCCCGTCTTCCTGCTGGCTTGAATATGCAGAAATTAGCATGATAAAATACTCTAGGATCATTGAACTTAATATATAGCCCTGTATTCACCCAAAAGAGGGAGCCAATGACACAAAGCAGAGGCAGTTTACAGGGTGTCCTCATTGCATTATGTTCCATTTTAATAATGTTAGAAGGCACTGGTGTGTAAGAAGGAGGGTTCAATTCGATTGCTGTGCCAAATTTCAAAGAGAAGAGCGTTATCCATTGTTCACACAGCTGGACCACAAAATTAAATTTGGTAGCAGTGGTCATCCTTATCAAAACAATGAACCAGAATGTGCATAGGCAAGTGCTTTATTTTAAATGCAAAATCAATCTCATAATTACATAAATTAAAAAAAGAAAAATCTATCAGTATGACTTGTGGCTCTTTAATCTGCTGTAAAGAATTAGAATCACAGCCAAATTAATTTGAGCTGGTGATATTTTCCAGCTCCAGATATGTTTTTAATCAAAAAATATTACAATCTATTAAATGGCAAATGGGTAATTGTATGACCATTAAAGATGAATATTGCTGGTTTTAGGTATACAATGAGGTGGATTAACAGCAGGCCCCTCTTTGTGTCTGAAAAATATTTTTGACACTTTTACTTTGCTTTGCTTACATAAATACATTTACATTTCATTAAATGGTTTCTGTCCAATATTCCTGTACCAATTCTTTTCACCAACAGTCTCTGAATTCAAATGTGCTGATCATCTTGCTATGTAGCTGTCCATATTTGATTGATAGCGCCCTCTTGTGGAGGGAAATCGTATTTACAAGATTCAAGAACTTTGCTATTCTCCTCCCAGGAAATTCAATCACTGGTACAGTTTTACCACCATTGAAACAAACACAACTAATGTTACTAATAATCATGACCATAACAACCAAGGATGCTGGTTTGAGATATTTTTAATCATTCCATCATTAATCGTGAGTACCAACACACTTGCTTGCTCCAGGTGGTGTGGTGGACACTGTGAATTTCAGTGTCATCATTGAAATGCAAAACATTTTTTCCCCATTCTCACTACAAAGAGACATGTCTCGTTCCTCCCTTTTCTTATTACCAATTAATGCTTTCAGTTGCAGATCTCTTTGTTTAACTTTGAATGACAGTCTTTGTTTTCACACAAAGGATAAAGAAATCTCCCTGATCTCCCCTACACAGCAGGTATTCTTCATACATATTATTCAAACATAAAATTAAAACTGTATCCATTATACCAATGCTACACATTTGCTTGCACACCATTGCACAGCATTATCCCCTGACTATAAATTTGAAGGAGAAAGAAGCAGGGGTAATGATCCAAGTCACCGTTTCAAAAATTCTATTTTCAATTCAAGAACAAACAAAATGATCTTGGTATGATGGAGTTTGTAGTTTTGACATCGCTCATCAGCATAAAACCTGCCAAGAGACTCAAGCTTCTGATAGCAGCTATTGTTTTGACTTACTTCAAATGAACATCTTTGCTTTGGCTGAAACCCCAGTTTCTGGCTGCAAATCCAACCAGAACAGGCACAGGTCTTTTACATACAAGAAATATAAGTGGAAAATGAAAGTCTATTAAAAATAGAGTCAATTTTGATGATGGAATAGATAGCCATCTTCTCTTCTATGGCCTTTGTTCAACAATTTAGCTTCTGCTGTCTGCTGTTACCTACCCACGCACACATTCACACACACACACACACACACACACACAAACATACACACACACACACATTTCTGCTGGGGGTAGGGGCTCCTTAAATGATTTCTAAACTTAAGGGCAGATGGTGTCATTGTCTTTGTGTGCCTTGCATGGGCCACCGTCAGTCCTACCCTTTCTCTGTTAATGCCATTACCCCCCTCAGACCATTGAGGAATGATCCACTTCCTTAAATGTTACACCATTTAAATGGCTAAATTATTAGAAACTTACAGCAGATGGGCAGCCATCTGCCAGACACCCGATACTACAGATGAATATTTGTCTGACAGTACCGCTTTGACCTCAGTTTTGATATCAGAGTTCTTGAAGCATTTTTACATCTCATAAAAATGTTCCATCCACATAATACAGATTCTTTTAACTTTTTACAGAATGTTTTTATTTGTTTTATACACTTTGTTCATGGATACATTTTGTCAATCTTCTTTATAAAGAAAGGCAGACCACCAAACATGGACATCACAGACAGCCCCAACAGAAGGCAATGTGCACATTTTAAGTTTGTGAGAAGTTTGTAAAACATGAATATTATCAGAAAAGTCACAGTATGATGCTTATAATATTATACCATACCAAAAAATATTGTGAAAGTGTTTGCATTATGTACAAAGTATATCTACAATAACCCAATAGCTCCTATTTTACTAAATTCATTTCAGGGAGGCAATGCTGCAAAGTCTGCCCCTTGGGTGCCATCAGTGCAAACGACCTAAAAGCATTTAGGAGTTGACACTTTTAATGTAAGGACTGGAAATTTTGCCACTCATGTCCAAACAAGTTTATCTGCCCTCTATGTTCAGCACGCATAGCTCTTTAATCGAGCAAGCCACGTTAAAGTCACTCGATCCCGTATCATGTACGTACTATAGGACCACAGCTACCTGAATAATTTTAGTCTGTGAAGCTGCTGGATTAGCCTACATCGATCACTCAGGCGCAACTGTTTCTAATGTATTGACATGTAAATTAGTCTAAACTAGTGCCACCTCAAAATGTGCATTGAACCTAACGTGTAGCCAGGTTTTTCCGTATGCTACATTGATAAGTTGCTAGTTGTAAAGTCAGCCGGCTCTGATGAAGGAATGGAAAAGTGAGATGGTGAATCATAACATATTCAAACGTTTCCGCACGTCATTCTCTCACACCTACGTATTACTCATCATAGCTAACTACCTACAATAATGTTGTGACCACTCCTACCCATTCTTGATACCGTTTTGCTATTTGCTTGCTTCATTTACCGCAATGTACGACCGGATGTGACTTTCGCAATTCTCCTGCACTGCGACTGTGCTACGCGTCAACCACTCCTACAGAAAGGGGTTTGACTTACCCTGTAATTTTCACTTATGATTGGGCCGTGGGATTTTAAGATAACGCCTTAGCAACATATCGGTCTTCCAATACGCCAGAAGACATCCAGTAGGCTTTACGCAAACTGTTCCAACTAATAAAATTTGGGTTCGCGAACGACGTAGCCCGACTCCAGGTATAATCTCGCTTCTGGACCTGTGGTAGCTAGCTAGAGAAGCTTGGCTCGTTGACTGTTTTTGGCGTTTGACTTCAAACACGTCCAATCTCTGCCCTTTTCATTCTTTTCATTTTCTTTTTTGAAAGGAGCTAAATCCTGAAAAGCTGAAGTTGTTACGGTAGCTAAGGTAAGAACCGACTCACCCGGCTCTTGATCTCTCCAAAATGGCTGTTGTATTTACCATGGGAGCGTAACAATCGGTTGTCTGGCTATTTGGCTAGCTTGCTCTCCAACCCAGTTACGGCCATCGTATAAAATGGCGTCGTAGAAAATCGACACGGGCGTTTAAAACGAAGTAGCCATATATCGTATGTGGCTAATTAGTTAGCTTCTCGGTAACTTGACTAGCATTTCGATATATTTATCAGCAGCCTTTATTCGACGTTGTTGGCTCTAGCTAGTTAGATTGTTAACTTTGCCAATATGAGTCAACGTGGCTAATTTACATCTGTTGTGGAATGCACTATGTGAAATAAGTTACTAAATTTTATGCTAAGTTTAATTTAATGTACCGTTGTAACGTTAGCATTAGCTTGTTTAGTTGACGTTAGCTATCTGTATAGCTTGCTAGCCGTCGACGATGCCGATATCGACGATAGTCGTGTTTTTATTCGATCGCAACATCATTGTGTTCGTTTTTGTCCGATTTGTGTTTGGATTTAAGTGGCTAATTATCTCGTTTCCAAGCACACATTCCCTTTGCGTAGTTGGCCCTCTTCATTCTTTAAAATGTGACTACTGGCTTGCTATAACATAATTTGAGAACGTTAAGTTGGCTAGGCTTGGTAGCTAGCTAATTGTTCACTAGGCCAGCATGTATTGTTGGTTAGCTATTAGCTAGCTATGTTATATGTGTACTGATATATTGACTGACGTTATGGGAATGGAAATGTATATTTGATCATACGTAACGCTAGCTAACGTTAGACTGGTTTTATAATTATGTCGGTTGCAACTCGTTTTACTTGGCTAACTGTTAGCTAGCGTTGCGAGGAATTTGATGCCGACGAGCATTGGCTTGCTAACACTGGCACGCTAAAGCCTGTTACTTCGCTAATGTGTAGCTAGCGAACTAGGCCAGTTGCATGGCGATCAGCGAAAGTTGGTTTGTTAAACTGACCCAAGAACATTCACTTAAGTTTCATACACATTACATTATTACATTAACGGCATTTGGCAGACGCTCTTATCCAGAGCGACGTACAGTTGATTAGACTAAGCAGGAGCCTCCCCTGGAGCAATGCAGGATTAAGGGCCTTGCTCAAGGGCCCAACGGCTGTGCGGATCTTATTGTGGCCACACCGGGGCTCGAACCACCGACATTGCGTGTTCCAGTCACGTACCTTAACCACTACGCTACAGACCGCCTTACACGTGACATAGCCAGTTAGTTAACGTTAGCCCAGTGTTAGCTAACGATCAAGTTTTAATCGTGAACGAGATGTCGATTAAAATGGGGTTTTACCAGTTAACCAAGCCGGCACATAACACACTTTTCTGAACTATCGTTTTTAACGTTAGCCAGGTTGCTAATGTTACATAAACGGATATTTTTACGTCCTTCGAATGTTCTAATTGTCATTTTCCTTTATTTCAGTACGTTCTCCCCACCCCACCCTTTGAAAATTATTCTTTTGAAGATTCGTTGTCAAGCCGCCAAAGTGGAGAGTGTGATTGCAGAAGGGGGCGCTTCTCGTTTCAGGTGTGTGGCAATGTAGCCCAGATGTTTTCATGCTAAAGTGACCGTCTACTCCAACCAAGCTTGATTGCCTTTGGCAGCTGTATTGTTGTAAAAATTACTTGCCAAACGTTTCACTACACACTAGTTTTATTTAGGCCAAATTGTAATTTGTTTTGAAAAGAAATGGCCGTTTAAAGACACTAATCCACTAAAATGCACATGTGGTCTTGTTTGTGCTGTGGACATAGCTGTGTTAACAGATTTGGGGCTTTTTCAGTGCTTCTTCGGGTGGAGGAGGAGGTCGGGCTGCACCTCAGCACTGTCCCAAGACTGTCGGCAACAGGTACACAAAAGCCTTACTCTTAGTGTGGAGAAACTTGGTCTTTTGTCTGTACCGAGTAATTTTTAGAAAGGCAGCGCATCAACTATTATCTCCAGTAATCCCTTGTGTAAATTAGTTATGTATGCAGCTGCTTTTGTCTTGTACAGGTGCCCATTTTAATGTATCTGTCTTTTTAGAGGCATCTGTTCAATCACCAGACTTGCCCATATTACTTCACCTGTATTTTTAGCAAGAGTCTGCACCTTGTAGATACTTGTTCACTCATTCATTCTCCTGTGTTTTAGCGAGTGCCTGGGGAAAGCCCCAGGTCCTAGCGTTCAGAAATGGGTTCCTTCACGAAGCACTAGACGAGATGTCAACTCCTCCAATGAAAAAGAGCGACACGATGCAATCTTTAGGAAAGTAAGAGGGTATGTATTGCTGTTTTATTCCTCTTTAGATGAGCAATATTTTATTGCAGCCTGTGTGCATAATGGCTCTTGGATTTGCTGGGAAATGCTGCCATTTTGTTACCTTATCAGCTGCTCTCTATAACCTAGAGCTGTTTATATAAGATTTCCTCACTGAGGACCATAAAAATATATACTGTAAACAACATTACTCTGTCTGGTGGTGATAGTGTGATAATGCTTCCCCCCCCCACCCCCTGCTTCCTTCTCCAGCATACTTAATAAACTCACCCCTGAAAAGTTTGACAAGCTATGCCTTGAGCTCCTGAATGTGGGTGTAGAGTCAAAACTCATCCTAAAGGGAATCATCCTGCTGGTAAGCGTGCATTCTGATATTTACTTCTGCTGAATCTGTCGATTGTACATTGCTGGCTGGCAATTAAGCACTTTCTTTTCTTTTTCTTCTCTCCTCTCTCCTCCTGGGGTTATAATGTGGTTGGCTGTCAAAGTGCTGTACACATTGGCATAATAGAAGTTGACTTTACTTAAACTTAACCCACTATGCACAGGCAGCGGTGCAGTGCTCGCCAGTGTAACACTGTTTATTTAACTTCACATGAGCTGCAGTGTTTGACCGCTAGACACATCCTTGTGAATTTGCTGTAGGTCATGAGAAATCAAACGGCTCATCCCTCGTGATGTGCCGTTTTCAGTCTTAAACGGCTCGCAGCTGTTTTGAATTGGACAAAACTGGATCTGTACTTAACAATACTACAGAAATGAAATCCACTGAACTGTTGTTTTGTGACCTGGTCTGTTGACACATTTTCTTTTCTAACAAGATTGTAGACAAAGCCCTGGAAGAGCCCAAGTATAGTTCGCTATATGCTCAGCTGTGTCTGCGCTTGGCAGAAGATGCACCAAACTTTGATGGCCCCTCCCCTGAGATCCAACCCAAGCACAAGCAGAGCACGGTAGGCATGGGTTTGGCAGTAGATCAGCCCAGGATCAGAACTCCTTTGGTTTTGCATTTCAGTGCTTTAATTTAATTTGATTCCTTGTGAACCAGAAGGGGCTAACTGCCTCGTATGATGGGAAACGTTCAAATTGTTAAACAACTCAAGGGAAGTAGTTATCATTTGCGTAAGCTATTACTTATGAACATGGTCTCCAGAAAATAGTGAAAAACGAAGAATTTTCTGAATTGTGAAATTTCTTCGTTCTTCCTTTTATCTGCCTGTTACTTAGAGAGGAACTCAAGTACAGGCAGCAAGGGAGGGAAATGAGGAAACCTTTTACATAATTTGAATGCATCCATTGTCATCAGACTGCTGAGAATTGTGGGGAAATTATGGATTTACCACAATTCTTCTAGTGTAATTTTGATTATTCTAGTGCAAAATGTGAAATTAAATGTTCAATTCATATTTTTGCCCAAAGCCCTGTGTTTACTTTGGAAGTTTTTATTTCATTATTTGGTTTTCCAGACTTTCAGAAGACTTCTGATATCAAAGCTTCAAGATGAATTTGAAAACCGTACCAGAAATGTTGAAGGTTAGTCTGGTTCCTTTTTTGAAAGGATGTGATGTCAGTTTTCCACTGGGTTTTGGGAACGAAGAGGAACTATCCACAACAGGGGCTACACAGTTCCTGGAGTGTGTTCATGTTTGCTTTCCCATGTCACCTAGAGGACTGTGAAGATTATGCAAATAATTTTTATAATGGGATTTTGACTGGTTTTGTTCATTGTTTAAAGGCTCGTCTGCCCTGAAGTTCCTGTTGAATGTTTTGTTTGCAGTATTGGATGCTTGTTTTGCTTGTAGCAATCCTTCCTAATATCACGTTTCACCATTTGGCATTGTTCAGTCCTGCACATGCCTCCCCAACAATTACTGGACCTTGGAAAAGTGTTACCTCATGAGCAGTGACCCAAAAGTGGCCCAGGATCCAAAATTGGCCTGGAGTCAGAAAGGCCAATAGCTTCTGAGTTCCAGAAAATGTTCCTCGGGTGGAAATATACCTAATTGGTACTCTGTAGTTCAGTGGCTCTGCATCATGTTTCTAATCCTATGTCTAATTTCTTCCTCCTAGTCTATGACAAGCATGACAACCCTCTTACTTCTGAGGAGGAGGAGCAGCGTGCCATTGCCAAGATCAAGATGCTGGGCAACATCAAATTCATTGGTGAACTTGGCAAACTGGACCTCATCCATGAATCTATCCTTCATAAGTGCATCAAAACAGTAGGTCCACTTTTTGGGTTGCTTATTCATCAATTTAGAAAAAAAGTTCTTGTTGCCTGGAATATGCTCATGATTGTGGCTGTTTCTTTGGGAATGCTAATGCCATTCCATTGTTTTGTCTTAGCTTTTGGAAAAGAAGAAGAGGGTCAAACTTAAGGATGTGGGGGAGGATTTGGAGTGCCTCTGTCAGATAATGAGAACAGTGGGGCCTAGACTGGATCATGAAAAGGCCAGGGTAAGTTTTGACCAGCTTTTGAAGGATGTCTTCTTTCCCAACTCCCCCCTAAAAAAGAAATGTCCTTTTGTCTAAATGTAATTTCTGTCTTCTCTTTCCCAGTCTTTGATGGATCAGTACTTTGGCCGAATGCGATCCTTAATGAACAACAAGGAGCTGCCTGCCAGAATCCGTTTCCTGCTGCAGGACACTGTGGAGCTGCGAGAGAACAACTGGGTTCCTCGCAAAGCTTTCCTCGACAACGGACCAAAGACCATTCACCAGATCCGCCAGGATGCAGTGAAAGTGAGTGTGCAGATGAGTTTAGCTGTTTGGAGTGAAATAGAAATTGGTTGAAGTTGCCACTGTGCATTCACTAGGAAGCCAGTTATAATTTCCTTCCTTTTCTTCCAGGATTTGGGTGTTTTTATTCCAGGAATGAACCAGGGAAGGACAGACTTCTTTCTGGAAGGACCCTTCATGCCGGCCAGGATTAAAATGGACAGGGAAACTCTAGGGGGGTTGGCCGATATGTTTGGGCAGATGCCAGGTATGTTGTGTTTGGCGTGTCTGTGTTTGGGGATCAATGTGTCTGAGTCGCCTGTTTTATAACCGTTTGTGCTGCTCTGCCCCCTCCCAGGCAGCGGGATTGGCACAGGGCCGGGGGTCATTCAGGACCGATATTCACCCACCATGGGACGGCACCGCTCCAGCCCGCTCTTCAATGGCCACAGTGGGCACAACATCGCCCCTGTACCGCCAACCCAGTTCGACATGGGGAGCAAGCCTTTTATGAAGTCCAACCAGGCAAGACCCTTTCCTGCTCTCTGTTCTGTTGGATTTGTCAACCCAGCTAACCTAGCACGGGCTAGATTCCATCTAGCCTTTAGGGCAGGCATCCGTTGTACTTTTTTGTCGTTGGGGAAAGGCACGCATTCCTGGTATGACTTATGTTGGGCTCTTCCCTGAGAATTCTGCTTCTCCCTCACAGGGACAGAACCTGCATTTCCAGAACCAGAACCATTCGTCCCAGCAACAACAGCAGGCTAAGGACACGCCCCCACGCTTCATTAAGAAAAGCCAGCTCAACATGGATGAGGTAACTGCTGTTCAGTAGCACATCCCAACAGCCTGCTGCTGTCCACTTTAAGATGGTCTTCATTTGAGTGAGGGGTGTGCATTAATGGCTCCTTCCTGTTCCATAGATCAGTCTGAGGCCGGCGCAGTCTTTTCTGCTCAGTAAAAACCAAGTGCCAAAACTGCAGCCTCAGATCCCCACCATGATCCCTCCCAGCGCCCAGCCTCCTCGGACACAGACTCCACCCCTGGGACAGGTAAGCATGATCCCCTCTGCCTTTGTACCCACTCCAGCCCTGGGGCAGCGGTTCCACTGTAGCCTTTTACACTGGTTGGGCTGTAGAGTGAGGGATTTGAAGGTTTTTTTATATGGGGGTGATTTCCCCTGGTGAAGCTGCCCTGATTTGGTGAGCCAGGTCTGGTGGGTTGATCCTGATTGACTGAATTGGGTGGTAACTTGTTTGTTTTTCCCACCAGCCTCCTCAGCTTGGCCTCAAAACCAATCCTCCCCCAATCCAAGAGAAGCCACCAAAGACCACAAAGAAACCACCACCTTCCAAGGAGGAGCTTCTCAAGATGACTGTACGTGCTTTTATGCACTATTCTCTGCCTCTGGCTGTACAACTAAACTGTGCCATATTGGAACTTATGTGGTGCTAACCCTTGCACTGCTGCTGTATCCTAGGAGACCTTAGTGACGGAGTACCTGAACAACGGGGACCTGGGGGTGGCGGTGAATGCCGTGCGAGAGATGAAGGCTCCCAAACACTTCTTGCCTGAGATGCTGAGCAAGATGGTGGTGTGCTCCTTGGACCGCTCGGACCAAGACCGGGAGCAGGCCAGCACGCTGATCCACACCCTGCGTACTGAGGCCCTGGTCACTGGCGAGAACTTCATGCAGGTACTCAAAATTTAGCACCTTCAAGCTTCCTCCCTCCCCCTCTTCTGTACCCCCCCTGCCCTCTCTCAGCTCTTGCTGTTCTTTTGAATGCCACGCCACTGATGTGCTCCTATGAACACTGTAATTAGACCGGCTGCTTGGTTTCCTTGAACAGGCCTTCCAGAAGGTGCTGGACCAGTGTGCTAAGATCGAGGTGGACGTTCCCCTGGTGAAGTCCTACCTGGCGCAGTTTGCGGCTCGGGCCATCATGGCCGAGCTGGTGAGCGTTGCCGAGCTGGCCCACCCGCTGGAGAACGGCGCCCACTTCCCCCTGTTCCTGCTCTGCCTGCAGCAGACCGCCAAGCTGCGTGACCGCGACTGGCTGACCGACCTCTTCCAGCAGAGCAAAGTCAACATGCTCAAGATGCTGCCTGGTGAGCACGCTCAGTTCTGACCCTGTGACCCGGCTCATTGAGCATGGCCCATTGCCTCAGTCTCTGCTGCTACCCTCCCCTCAGGCTCAGACACTTGGACAGCCCTGTTTAGGTTTTGTTTTTGGTCTTAATCTCTCCCTCTCCCTCCAGAGATGGACCAGAATAAGGACCGCATGCTGGAGCTGCTGGAGGGCAAGGGGCTGAGCTTCCTCTTCCCCCTGCTGAAGCTGGAGAAGGAGCTGCTGAAGCAGATCAAGGTGGACCCGTCCCCGCAGGCCATCTACAAGTGGATCAAGGACAACATCTCGCCCAAGCTGCACACCGACAAGGGTTTCGTCAACATCTTGATGACCAGGTAATCTGAGACTGCGGTTCTCCGCTGGAGGTGACCCCTCCTGTGGGCCTGCTGCCCTGAGAAGCATAGCTTTGTGGGAATGATCCTGCCGCCTCCATCCTGACGTGTTGACTGTCCTTTCCCCAGCTTCCTGCAGTACATTTCCCATGAGCTGTGCATGACCGAGGGGGACGAGCAGCTCTCCGCTCCCTCCAAAGAGCTGCTGGACCAGGAGAAGCAGCTGCTGCTGTCCTTCAAGCCGGTGATGCAGAAGTTTCTGCACGAGCACGTGGAGCTGCAGGTCGGCGCTCTGTACGCCCTGCAGGTCCACTGCAACACCAACGGCTTCCCCAAAGGTGAGGACTGCGCAGAGAGAATGTTCGGTTGAGGCTCGGTTTTTTATGTTTCTGGTAAGTGTGGCTGTGGTTTAAGGTGTGTAGCTAATGCAGATCTGTACATGTTGGTTTCCCCAGGCATGTTACTGCGTTACTTTGTCAGCTTCTATGACATGGAAATTATCGAAGAAGAAGCCTTCCTTGCATGGAAAGAGGACATTACCCAAGAGTTTCCTGGAAAGGGAAAAGCGTTATTCCAGGTAAGTTGAGAGTCCATACGAGTGATTTCTGCATTCACTGAGTTTGATTTGTGTCCTTGCCCGGCAATACCGAGCTAGTAGATCTTCCTTCAGTTTGTGCTTTTGCATACATTTAGTGTTGGCTTAGTCCATTATACATCAGTGCTGTGATTGGCTATCTGTCTCCCAGGTGAACCAATGGCTTACCTGGCTGGAAACCGCTGAGGAAGAGGAGTCTGAGGAAGAAGCCGACTGAGCCAAAGCCTTACGATGCGGAGAAACCATGGATCTGTTCGTTTTTCTTCCTCCTGTTCCACTCCTCCTCCTCCTCCCTTTCTCCTTTGTTACGCATTTATATTCAACCACTGCGAAAATTCATTCCACTGTAGTTTTGGCAATGTGAAGCAGAGGCATGTTTTCCAGCTTTTTTTTTTTCCTTTTTTTCATTCCTTTTTTTTTTTCTTTTTTTTCTCTTTTTTTTAAACATACGGTCTTAAAGGCATCCTGGTGTACCACGTGTAGATGAGATTGCCAGCATGAGGTCGCCCCAGTTTGCCAATTGGTGATGGACAGAGAACCCGTCCCGAAACGCTGCATTGTGTACGCTTTTGAGTTAACCAATCGCAACACTGTAAGAATGCACTTTGCCTGGCGCCACACTCGAGTCGTTGCAATATTCATTCATCCTTTGATTGTTACAAAGAATCCTAAACTGTAATCATTGGTTCGCTGCCGTAACTTTTGAATAGTTCTTGCCTGTGTTTCTACCTCCTAGTGCTGGGACTTGTCATGGACTTGGGAGTCCCGTTAAATGAAAGCCCTATATTAGCCTGGGCAAGTGCACAAGTCATTAATAAAAAAATGAATAAAAAAATACCTGGTTTACTTGCACAAAATGACCTGATTGTGAGATTTCAGATTAAGACCTTTATAAGTGCTTCTTGTGGATGTGTGGATCGTAAGAAAATGGAAATTAAGCCTTTTAATTTATGGCCTCCTGTCATGTGCCCTCTCCCCCCTCCCTCTCCCCCCCTCTTTCACCCATTTTGTGATACTTGAATTTATTTTCCCTTCCACCATGTTCAGGGACTAAACTTGGCCTGTTTGGATGAAACCTCTTTTGATTGAACAAGAACATGTAAGACAAGTGAATTTTTAACCTGTTTTAATTGGGTAATAAAAGTTAACACATGAAACTGAACTGGTGTTTTTGCCTTGTATTGTTGAGGTCTTTCGTGTGAAATGAAATCCCTGCCTGGGGTGTGCCGTCTTCGGCTGTGCTGCATTTGGGTTCTACCTCGGTGAATCTGCTGGTAATATAATTGGCTGTGCCTTCATCACAAACACTTTGGGGTCTTCAGTTTATCACCTGAGAAATTGAATTCTTCCTATAAGGGCCTTTAGGTTGTAGACCTGGAGATTCTTTCCATGTGCCAGTGAAGTTATGCGCTTAAGATCAATGATGCCCTGTTTGGAGTTTGTCGCTGTGATATTAAGTAAACCGAGTACTAGAAGGTTAAGGTTTGGTCTGTTCTTTAATTTCAGTATTGGCCGTTTTGCTGTTGCTCCCATTCCGTATTAGTCTTATTCACATGTTATGACTTCACTGAATTTAACAGTGATCGTTTCCATTCATGTATATCAAATTTCCAAAACAAATGTAATTACAATTTTTAGAAACGTGAAATAGCTTGTATTTAAACATCGAGCTGTTGCACGTGTTAAATTTCCTCCATTCCAGCCTGGGGCTGCCCCTGTGAATGCTGGTTTTCATTCCCACCACATAATCAGCTGGAAATGTCTTATTTGAGTTCTATTTTCAGGCTGACTGTTAACCTCTTAAGCCACATTCTGTCAGACTATGCATGCAAGAAGGCTAGAACTCCCATGTTTTTATTGTGCTATATTGCAAACAATCGCAAAAAAATGTCTTTCGGACCAAATGTTCAACTGAGGTTACTCAAATGACTCGTTAAGTTGCTGGACCCATGCGTTCAAGGAAAATCTGAAAAATTAATCAACACGTTTGGCTCTTTATTTGCTTTGTTTTTAGTGTGGTTTAAGAGGGCAAATAATCCTTTGGAACCTCAATGGCACATAAGAGAAGTTAACCGCTTGTTAAAGTTCTGGTATTGCAATTGTGGCTTGAATAAAAACCAGCATGCATAGTGTGGCCCCAGGACCAAGTATGGGAACCACTGGGTTGAATTAATTGTCATGATTGGTAACTGACCAATTGGGTGCAGATGTGAAATCCATAAACTGAAAGATAAGCTGAAACTGAGGTGATAGTCAATTTGACCAATGTCGAATGAGTGTGCAGCTGCGTGAAAAGGATATTGATTTGAGGGGGGAACGGAAAAGGAACACACATTTGATCAACATGCACTGATACACGGATGTAAAATAAAAATAAAAATTGTTATCCTGCAACCACCCAACTCCTATTTCAGCTCATCAAAGCCTCACTTGGCAACCCTGTATGGGTGTGATCCCAGACTTTGGTTGTTTTAGAACTGGCCCAATTAATTTGTCCTGTTTAAGATGGATTAATGAAACCAATAGCCAGAAGGCTGACGTCAAAAACACATTTTAATGTTTCACAACAGGGACAAAAACAAACATGTACAATAAGCTGCACTACAAACAAGGTTGGATATTTAACCGGTAGACTGGAACCTTTCCACAGACCTTGAGTAACCATAGAGCTGTGACCTCATTCGTCATCTGTAGGGAGCCAGAAGTACTCCACCACCTTCTTGCTCCTCCTTGGCAGGGTGATGTCTGGTGACTCTGCTGCAATGGGGGACAGCTCGCTGAAGTGGGCAGGGCCTGATCCTTTCCCTGTGCCGGGGGCCACCACCCTGTACATGGTCCTGGACCAGAAGAACACGTCACACTGAACAGGCAGCTTTTGATAAACAAGCTGGGCAGACTGGTAACAGATTTTGCTCAGTATGTCCTCGCACCATGAGAGAGCTTTAATGCTTAATTTTTTTTTTTTTTCAATTCTTTTTTTTTTTTTTTTCTTTAAGAAAATAAGTCACTTATCTGCCACTGTATAATTGTAATTGTATAATGTAATTTCTGCCTAATTATTTTAATCTGTATAGGACAACTTGAAACAAAGTTTCAGCCTGTCACCTTTCGAGGTTTTAAAAGTATTTTCAACTTCATAATCTATATTTGGAATTTGACGGGTACATCCAAGAGGTCACCTTTGCACAGTGCCTCAGTAGCAACAGCACTATTAGTATGAGTCATCATGGCCATTCGATGAGTATCTCAGGGACAGCAGCTTAACTGCCCACACACTCTAGCAGCTTTCATACTCGGCACAAATCATCCGCACCATCCTTACCTCTCTGGGCTCCTTCCCACCTCCTCGCTCCCAGAGTCCGGCGAGGAAATGTACACGGGGTCACCTTCCTGCGGAGAGACCGGTCAGTCCTCTATATCATCGACTGATCACCATAGTAACCTCTTTAACATTCTGTTCCTTACTGACCCACCACTTAACATTGCATTTTATGGAGAAGTGGTGGAAAACTTCTGTTCTGTTGTTTAGTGTTTCCAAACAAGTTCGCTGCCCATCCTGGTGATGTATAAACCTGTGGCACAGCATCAGACTTTTGTTCAATGTGGCATCACACCGGGCACCCTGGTTCTCTCCCGGGTCCTGCCAGATCCGAGTATGGCCTGCACCTGAGGGAGCAGCAAATTGGACCGCCACTCCGAGGCTAGGGGGGCGTTACTCTGCGGGGAGGATCCCCATATACACACACCCTGAATGCTCCGGAATCACGGTCCGGAGCTCGAGATGGCACGGTTTGGAAAAGGCGTGTCGCTCTCCTTCCGGCTGCTGGGGGGCAGGGCTGTAGTGGGGAATCCTCAGCAGTGCATGGGGGATTGAAATAAACGGGTACAATTGGCCACCAAATTCAGGGGGAAAATGGGAAAAATCAAGAAACATTTTTTTCCAGAAATGGTACCGTAAAGTTCCGGGGGCTTCCGTCCTGGTTCTTCAAGATCTTCACCCTCTGGTCGCTTTCGGTCATGCACAGGAAGTAGCTCTTGATGTTGGCTTGACTCTAAGAGAGGATCGCACAGGCCAATTTGGTTTTACTGCAGGCCATGTGTGGTAGTGTATGAGCATGTGTAGAGGAAATGAAAGACCATCTGCACATAGTCATTCCGGCTTTACCCCTTACATCTACACATCATATATGCTAAATCAAACTCCATATGTCTATTTATTGGGATATTAAGGTTTATTGACTTGAATACCTAAATACCTTCTGCTGGCTTCATCAGTGAGAACCAGTGGTACCGGTACTACCATAGTAACTTTGAACAGTGTGGCACTTACCTGTCCCATGACGCTCTAGGAGAGAGTGTGTTGCACTTACCTGTCCCATGAGGCTCTAGGAGAGAGTGTGTGGGACTCACCTGGCCCATGACGCTCTAGGAGAGAGTGTGTTGCACTTACCTGTCCCATGACGCTCTAGGAGAGCATGTGTGGGACTCACCTGGCCCATCACGCTCTAGGAGAGAGTGTGTTGCACTTACCTGGCCCATGATGCTCTAGGGGAGCATGTGTGGGACTCACCTGGCCCGTGATGCTCTAGGAGAGAGTGTGTTGCACTCACCTGGCCCATGACGCTCTTGGAGAGCATGTGTGGGACTCACCTGGCCCGTGATGCTCTATGGGAGGCGATGGGGAGCACTCACTGCTTTATTCTGTCTCTGGGCCTTCAGGTCCTCCTGGGCTCTGAAGATGTCGGCCAGGGCCTGATGCTTCTGTTTCCAGCTCTGGCACTCTGTGGCGCTGTCCTGTCTCTCCGCCTCAGCCAGCCTGCCGTCACGCTCCGCCTCGCGCTGCGCATCGCCGGCCTGCTCAGCCTGCTGCTCCGCTTCCACCGCCCTGTGCCGGGCACTCGCCTCCCTGTGGGCCGCGCCCAGACCGGGGACCCGCCTTTACCCCACAATGGCCCTGATTTCGAGCTCAATTTACCCTACTTCTACCCATGTTTTTACCCTGGGTTTTGGATGGAAGATACCATTGTTTGCATACAGTAAATTGACTTTCCGCAGGTGCCTATAGCCAAAAATCTCACCGATCATTCTGTTCAGACAGTATGTCTTTACCCTTTTATTGACCATGTTTTTAGAGCTGAAGCAGAATTTTGTCATTGATCTTTTTAACATGGTGCCTTGTTTTCCATGCCTGTAGCACTTTTTTACACAGCTCTTTGTGTTGAACTAAGAGGCGTTTTCCCCTGCCAACCGTCATTTCCTCATACCCTTTATGTCAGGTGAGCACCCTGACGTCAGTCTTTCCTGCCCATGCACATACAGTACAGCAGGCCAATCATACAATTTGGCCTGAGGTTGAAGTGAGTATGCACAGTTGTTGTCCATACGAAGCCATGTTTGCTTACTACTTATTTTTGTACATATTCATATCCAGTACCTATGTAACTTAGACTCCACTACAATTTAGGTTTAATGTAAACTTTTTCCACAAATCTCATCTCCTGTATATCTTCCAAATATCACTGGCCAAGAAAACACAAATGTTGGCCTACATTTCTTGCTTGGGTATTTTGGTTTTAAGACACACCCCAATAACATATTCTAAGCTTCAGCACCAGGAATGCTCATTCTTTTCAGAGTGATTGAGTGAAGCATTGTAGACCACAGAGAATCACTAGTGATGTGAGTATAAGCTTCATCCGACTTCAGACTCTGTAGGGATGGATTCATTAATTACAGCGAAGCACTGAATGACTTTACAGGCCAGGATGAAATTAAGTATGTTCAATTAATCTTGCCAATGCAATCAACAAAACAATTTACCCAGCGTATTTTAAGCCTCTAATAACAGCGAGATGAAGTGGAGCTGTCGCCAAACATCTGTTTTTCGAGTTATGTTCTTATATTTTCACACTAATGTCTCATTGTACTGTGATTAATATGCAACTGCTAGTGACTACGGTGAGCCTGAGAAACTGCCAGTATGTTTTTGCTGAAGCCCTTACATTATTACAACAAGCAGACATGGGTGGATGAAGATGGAAAAATATATAATGTAGCATGTAATAATGTACAGATCTATTAACAGACCCAACAGAGGTGACATATGAATGATGCTGCTGCATTGCAGCTTCTGGGGGCTTTTTATTGCTGTTGTACTGCATATGGGTGATTGTACAGGTACATTGCTGCAAATGGGTGCTTGTATTAGTGCAGAGCAGACTGTGAGTTGTAGTGGAGTTGTACAGTAATACACAATAACACAAGGTAAAAAATACAGTATGCATTTCTAGTATGATAAATGAAAAAATAAAGACTATCTGGGTAACCGCAATAGGTGAACAGGAAATGGTCTCACCTCTCTTTGAGTTTACTATTGTCCTCTGTCAGCTGCTTCAGATTTTTCCGCAGGTCGTTTCTGTCTTTCTCCAAACCTTGGTTTTCTTCCAGGAGCACCTGTCTCTCTGACGAAGCTCTGTCCAGTTTTATCTTTGTCTCAAAGTAATTTTTCTCTGTTTTGGCCAGGAGCAGCTGAAGGTCTGCATGCTGTGAAAGACAGAACCACGTGGTGTCGTGACTCGTGACTGACACAGAGGCTGGCACAGACTTTCCACCAAGGAATTCAGTATGAAGATGGTACCAGCCATGTGCGTGAGTGGAGCAGGTAACCAAGGGAGGACAAAAGGACCACTGCAGACTCAACTACTTCCTTAAACCCTGTTCCAAACTTCTATGTCTCGAGAGCTACCAGGTAAGTGCATCATACTGTTAGCACAGATGTACTATGTACTGTGTGCTGTGACTGTGCTGCAGTGGTGCTTTCTTTAGTTGTGCTGTAGCTGTGCTGTGCTTCTTGTAACTGTTGTGTATTGTAGCTGTAGCTGTGCTGTAGTAGCATCTTGCCATAGTGTGCCACTGTGCTCTGTTGTAGTTGTGCTGTAGCTGCCCTGTGCTGGGCAGTGCAGTCGTTGTGCTCTATAGTAGTTGTGCTGTAGCTGCCCTGTAGCAGGTGCACTGTGCTCTACCCTGTTCTTCAGCTGCATGAAGTCGTCACTCAGTTGGGCCTTCTCCTCTAGTACTTGCTCTCTCTCCTGCCTGCTGTTGATCGCCCGCGCCTCCGCCAGCGCCCGGCCCTTCTCTGCTTCGCCCCGCGATGCGTCCGCCTCCTCCGCCGCCCGCGAGCACAGCGTCGCCCTCTGCTGGCTTTGGTGCAGTTTCAGCTTCAGCTGGGTCGGGGCATCAAGGCACAGAACAGGTCACAGCAGCACAGGGCAGATATCTCACATGCCCATTTCTGACCTCCACCCCCCAGCTGCATTTCCAAAGGCCTACAGCACATTTGGCATGATTCCGTCTAAGACACATAACCCATACATTCTATTGTTTATTTGTGCTGATGTGTCACTATGAAATACCACTTGTGCTGTTGCAGATACGGAGCAGCGTGAACCATGACCTGAGACTCCATAACAAACGGCCTGTGTAGGTGTTATCGTGCCTGTTCTGCTGTTGAGAGTGAAGCCCTAAATGTACCAGAGGCCTATAAATACCAGAACAGTTGGAACAGTATGTTCACTCACCACTTCCCAAGGAGTTTCCTTTCTCATCACAGCAGTGCAGAGTATAAGTGCCCTCCAAAATTTCATACAAAGGCATAATTTAGATTATGAGCTACATAGCATGAATAGCCTGTTGTCTCCATAAATAGCCCAGTGAGTTCATATTGGCAGAACACAACTCTTCTCACACTAACACTGTTGTGGGATTTGAGCACAGGGGGATCATGGGGCAGCACTGAGTCCCTGACACTGCAGTGTGAGTGTATGGCTCATGGTTCACACACAGGAGCTGTTTGTGTTTTGCACTGACATCGAGCTGACATCTAGTGTTTTGTTGAGGGTAATACACCAGACTTGACATTGCCTCTTCTTGGTTCATATTTATACGTTTCACAGTGAACAGTTGGGAGTGCATGTTATCTTAAACGTGAGACAAAAACAGAACAGCTTGGCTGAATTTCAGTTTTTTTTATTTATTGTTATTTGTTTTTCAAATGATACAAATCAAAGCCACTGGAATTTTATCATCTACTGTAATACGTACTATTTAAGAAATGTTTTTGGGAATGGGCAGAAATTGTGTATGTATACAAGTATGTTGACATTATAAGATATAATTATGGCTCAGCCTTTAAGGTTTATGTATGTGGGCAATTAAAGGTGAACTATAATTGAAGCTATGCGGACAGGGCAGAATGGGGTCCAGCACAGTCGTGTGTGGGTGAGGCAGAAAGTTACCTCTTTGACCTGCGCCTGTAGCTCCTGGTTGAGATTCCTTAGGTTCCTCATGGTGAGCTCACTCTCAGTCCTCATCATTATCCTCTCCATGTGGATCTCATTGGACAGATACTTATTCTCATGCTTCAGCTCATCACACTCCTGTGTGGTGGAAAATGATATCCACATGTCACTTATGCTGAGCACTGACACTCTAAATAAAGAGCAATACATTTATAACACCCTTAGGAATGGTTCTTCATGGAGAATATCGCCACGGTGTGTGACCCAGCACAAGAAATGAAGGCAAATAGAGTCTGTGTTTCTGCGGGTTCCCTTCCATTTTCATTGTCTCAATTTTCAACTCCTTCATTAATGAGGTCAGGTCAGTTTGGCCCTCAGTGCTTAATAGTTACTGCAATGAACACATACAGTAACTATAATTTTCAACAAAAAAAGGGTTGCTATATCCATCCATATTGAGCAATTATCTTTGAAACAAAGAAGCAAGAGGAAGAGCAAGAAAACAGGTAAGTGGCAGGTTCACTGTGGATTCTCCAGCTGAATGTGTGAGCTGAGCTTTCTCTCCAACATTGGAAAGATAATGGCGTAGCATTGGAGACTGTTGTGTTATGGAGTCTGGAGAGCTGAAGTGTAGGCAGTCTCATCAATCAATTAATCAGAGGGTGAGGGAGGACATTTGAGTCTCTCACCAAAGCACACCCCCCACCCTGCAGAGGTAATGATTGGTTACATATCCAAGATTAATTGTGAATGTGTGAACACACTGTTGAGATGCTCCGATACATAGGTTTCTTCCGGGTTACGTTTTCAAGCATTCCCCCTTATCCAACATGGTTAACCAAAACCCAAAGCAAGTATAAGGCATATATCAAGACCTTACATGGTGGTAAACACAGGAAATGACACCATGCGAGATTACCTTCCTCTTCCTCACCAGCTCCCCCTGCAGGCGGCTGATCTGGAGGAAGGAGGCGCTGGGGCTGAGAGCGCTGACGGGTCTGACGGCTCGAACCGGGCGACGGCAGGGCCTGGAGATCCTGCCCAGCTCCTGGATCTCCTCCGCTCCGTCTTTACTGTGGGGGAAGCGGCCCGCAGCGGTGCCACTGTTGCTGAGGGAAAAGGATTTGGACAGCCCCCCGTCCAGCGCCGGGGTCTTCCCCAAAGACCAGCTCTGCAGGTCCCCGTGGGATGTGGCCTTCAGCGTCGTCATCGCTAAACGGGCTCATGGGATCCCAGGTCTGATCCAAATCCCTGTTATGATCCCGTAGCTGAGTTCCTGGTCGATGTGTTCGATGCTGTGGACTTCCAAGCTCTGGTACTCTGGTTGGTAACTTGTATGAATCATTCATGGGTAATGGGACACTTTCCTCAAAGGGGTGGATGGGGAACTTGACCCCTCGGGCCGCGGGGGGAAACCTGAACAGGGCTGGTTGATTACAGCAGTATAGCTGGCGGCCCTTGCTAATTACGATGCTGTATCTGTGAGGTTGGAGCAGCTAGTGTGGTGTAGCTTTAGATCCCCCTGCCCAAAGTGTTCTCTCTGCTCTCAGACATGACCAGCATCTTACTGTTCTAAACACCCAGCCTGTACCTCCAGAAGAGGTTGTGCAAGCTGTTGAGGCTGTGGCGAGGTCATGGTTCTCCCTGCCTGAGATTCTCACAGGTAAAAGCTCTGAAAGACGTCACAAGGTGCTTCGGGGAGGAACTCCAGTGTGATTCATTTCAGCAACTTGCAAGCGAAATGCAATCCTTGCAAATCAGAAATGCTAATTAGAATACATTATTCAGTGTTTACTGTTTAACTATGACATGTCCTGCCTCCCTGCTTTTGGCTTTTGCTTCAGACAGGCTCAGTTATAGATTTTGCGCATTTTGATTGGATCTGATGCAAGATGTTTTTTATCAACTAGTGTGTGACACAGTAAAGTAAAGGAAGATTAAAAGGGTTTGAAAGCATAGCCTGTCACCTGTTCTTACAGAAAGCAACGTTTACACAATATACATTTCCCCAGCCCTCTTCACTGTGCAGTCACACTCTCCTCATTCTTCCTCCTGTTGCTGTAACTGATGGCCATCATCATCCTCTTTCTCTTCTTTAATGGATAGGCTTATATTCCCAGACACCTCCCTTCTGTCCTTGAGCAAAGCATTTAAGTGAACAGAACACAGTAAAAATAGAAATTGAGATTAAGAAAACCCTAAATACTGAATTCACTCTGCAATATAAAGCCTTTAGCCAGGAGAAACAGAGTGGAACATGAAGTCTGTGCTCTCGCTCTGTCATGACTAAAATCCTTGTGGAATGGAAGGTTGTCAGGATGCATGTGAAAATGAAACTACCCATCAAACATAGGCCTATATTCACCACTTAGTTTGGATTTTAATGGGAAAACATCGTAAGGGTATAAGAACTCACTTTTTGTATTTTCAGGTAATAAATAAATACCCATTCATCCACGAGCAGCAGCCTAACCATGTGCCTACTAATTGTACACCACAATAGCCTGTGTAATGATTTTATACCATACAGCTGGTGAATATGGCACAGGAAAGAGACTAATTATATAATTGGGATATTTAGACAATTACTTGACGTAATAGGGGGAAAAGAAAGAAAGTGAAAGAAAGTCGACCTAGATGGAACACCAAATGCAGACACTACAGTATAAGCATATCTTTCAGGATACAACTGCAACAGTACCTTCTGATAAAGTGCACACAGAGGGATTACATTTATTTAATTTGACTCAAAAATTCTACATCAACAAATGGAACGGACAATTCTGTTTTGTATATTTTATTTATATCTTTCAAGGAAAATCCATCACAACTGATATGAAAATTTTCATTGCTGTACCTTAAACCTGCTGTTGTGAATTAGCACTCATCTGTGGATGAAAAATGTAATTCATAAAAGCTTGTCATAGGAAATGAGAATTTACTACGATGATGGATTTGCTCTGCCAAAAACCTGAATGCTTATTTAGTATAATGGCTATGGATACTATGCCTTTTAAGTCAGTATGAACAAAATATCAGCTCTTGTTCAAGAGGACGTATTTCTAAACCCTACATGCATTTGGGTATTGGCTCCTATATTGGCTTTTTATTAAACTAATATCTTTATTGGTTAAGATTATTGTGAGCATGATTTTGCTAGACCAGGTTGATTATTTATAAACAGCTAGGAGTTCATTATCATCAGGAGACCATGCTTTGAGTAATTCTGACTTCTGTGATTCCTCCTTCCAATCAACCAATTAAACAAACTGTCACAACTTCAATTCCTGTGAAACTGCCCCAGCCCAGATTAATGAATGAATGAATGAAGTGATGGACGAACTGATAAGTAATGGACATATCATCTTCCTTAAAACTCAGATATTAACTTATTGATACTTTAAGTATTAACTTTCATTGTTGATATTATTTCTCCCTAAAGGGCAGGACTTTGTAACTCACTTTGACTTCTAGCTAATTAGCAGGTCGTTATCTGGGGGAAATTGTGTCAGCTGGAATGGAAACAGGTTTCTATGGTAGATCCCGAGCCATTACTAGCAGCTCCACAGAGAGACATGTTGTGTTTTGGTTTATCTACAGCTAGATGACACATGGATTTCTATATTCCCGCTCAAGTCTCTGACTCCCATCCCACAGGATGTAGTTTGGTGTTTTTCGATTTGGAGACTACAGGACTTGGTATGGATGTTTTTGCTGTGCTACCACATAGTAGGCAATGCCAAACATAGACGTGCAGGAACTTGTGTTCCCATTTGGTTACGGGGATTTTTCCGCTAAACCAGCCTTTTCAAAGATCATCTGCTAGATTTCCCATTGTCTACATATCTGCAGCACCATTTGTAAACAAAATTGCGGATGATGCTGTGTTATGTATTTTGTGTGCTGGTGTTTGAGAGACGGGGGTGTTTGTTTGTTTGAGAGACGGGGGTGTTTGATGTTTTGGGAACAGGGCGCGGGTGTGACATCATCCAGCTGTCGGCGGTGAGCGGAGGGCACAGTTGTAACTTGTACATGCTGCCTCGCTGCCGAATACAGAGTGGGGCGGCCGCAGTCACCGGCTTCAGCGTGCGGAGGCGTCACCTGTACCTGCACGGCCACGCCCTGCCCACCGTGCCCCTCCCGCAGGCCCTCGCTGCCTTCCTGGCCTTCCTGCGCATGCTGGGGCGCCCCCTGCTGCTCGGACACAACATCCGCAGGTTCGACTGCCCCGTGCTGGCCCGAGCCCTGGATGAGTGGCAGCTGCGAGCAGCCTTCCAGGAGGTCAGCTCTGGCTTCCTGGACACCCTTCCCCTGGCCAGAGACCTCCTGAGGGACAGGGGCCAGCAGAGCTACAAGCAGGAGAGTCTGGTGAAGACCGTTCTGGGCGTGTCTTACCCGGCACACGACGCTATGGAGGACGTGAGAGCCCTGCAGGAGCTGTACTACGCCCTGCAGCCCACAGCAGCACAGGCCCTCAAGCACACCTTCACTCTGGCCAGCATGGTCGCCCCAGCCAAGTAAATCTCTCTACAATTTGTTCTGACAACCAGCTTCAAAAATCAAACATATCCATGAAGCTAATATAGCCTGCACACAAAAGAATATATAGAGTCTGAGGTGACTATTTTTCTTGTTATTTATGTGTTGTATTTTTAAATATTATTAAAGAGTCTTTGAATTATTCAATTTGTTGTGAGCTTTTCTGACAGCATTGAGTGTCTGTTTGTTAATGTGAATGAATATACACTTAAGCATATTCATTATTCCATTTTGAATCCAATATGTTGGCATACGGAGGCACAACAAATACAATTCTGTCACTGTCCAAATATATACAGATTACAGTGTGTGTGTATGTGTTTGTCACAATGATATTGATTGCTTTAAGTTTTTGTTTTCCCAGTTTTGTCTGTAGTGCAAAATGATTGGCATTTTGTTTCTCATCATTCACACGTGTGCATACCTGGTGAGTTTCATTTCTATCAATTAATTGTAATGCATGAGTTGAAATCTGAAAAGTTCTGGGATTAACTCTGTTGTTTAAATATTTACTTTCAATAGGTGCATGCAGGAGGGTCCTGTGTGCTGTGTGCTTTCCATCCCTCTCCTGTACAAAATGTGAAGTACAATATTGTAGGATAATTTGTTGTTTTTCTCACAGAATTTTAATGTTTTGAATCTCTTGAAGTCATGGTATCTTACTTTACTATAGCTGGCTTGTGTGGGGGGCAGAGCAGTTAAACAAATTGAATGCATAGTATGCCTTACTCTCGTGGAAAACACTGGTGTCATGAGACAAGAACACTTGGGTAAAATATTTTGTGCATCTCAGAAGCTACATAGCCACTGTTGAAGGGCATAAATTATGCATGCGTTGTGAGGTGAAAAGTTCTCTCATGTCTCATGGGCATGTATGTACTGCACAAGGTTTGGCAACTGCTCCCGTCAGTATATTGGCAAAATATTCTTGCATCTGAAAAACAGTGGAGTCTGCAAAACTGCTACATTGCCACAAAGAACTTCATACACATCCTCTGGAGTTTGCATGTGCATAAGAATGCATTGATGTCAGTTTGAAGTTTTTATTTATCTCAATTTGTGTGAGAATTTTTCACATCCGGTCGCGTGTTATATTTAGGGTCAAATCTGTGTGTGCACTCGTGTTATTGATGGGGCTCCAGGTGGCCCACATGACTCTCAGGGGAGGAGGACAAGGTCAGGAGGAGAGCTGTCTAGAGAGTCTTCTAACATCTGCATCCTGTATCTGCACTGCCTGCGTTCTTCAATTCCGTTGAATTATATTACTTTTATTTTATTTGTGTGGTGCATTTCATGAGACCCCATCCCAAAGATGCTTTCCAGCAAAACAGGAAATGGGGGGGAAATGTGGTTATTTTACCCATCTGCATCCTGTATCTATATCATTCTTGTAACCATTAGCTGTATCCGCATTAAGATCCTGAATCTCCTTCTGCACCACTGCCTGTAGCTCTCACCGTGGCTATAGAGCTAGGGGGCGATGATGGGTGCAGATCCCTCTTTGGCAGCTTAGGCATCGACCATCTCGTGTGTGCGTGTGCGTGTGCGTGTGCGTGTGCGTGTGCGTGTGCGTGTGCGTGTGCGTGTGCGTGTGCGTGTGCGTGTGCGTGTGCGTGCGTTTTTGCATTTTTGCGTTTTGCTGATGTGGTAGCCTGTAGCGTGATGGACAGTTATTCCCAGAGAATGTTTAAAATGAAACCTGTGCCTTTGGCTCTCACTCTCCTGGTAGGGGTCTGGGACGATTTGGACAGACTGTTTTTCAGAGTTATTAGAATATTAGAATATATAGAATATGACTTTGGAAGTCATAAGCCCTGCATGTTTTAATTATTACATTGCTTTCTGCTGCGCAGATGTGAGGTATTAACAGTGCAGTCCTGTGCAGCTGTGATGCTATGATGCTGGGATTTTTATAACGTCAAGCAGGAGCTGGAGTTACAGACTGGCCCAGTTCAACTATCTCTATGAGTGGTTATATAGTCCTGTGCAATGACCTTGCACAACCCATGTCCTGGTTCTGTGCAGAAACCTGTATCATTATTTGTAGCAGGTCTGTTAAGATTTGTCTCAGTTATCATCAGACCTGCTATTGGAGAATTAATTCATGGTAATGGGCAGGTACAACTTTTTGAACATCTAAAGACTTTCACATTAAGTTTTGGAGGAATTACCAAGGTATTGTATTACTGAGTTGAGGTATTGTATTACCTCCTTCCTATATGCAAAACCAGCAGTAATATTGTAGAATTGAATTGTGCTCTGAACTCCAGTCTGCCTCTTCTCTGTGGTGCGTGAAGCAACACTCAGGCCAATTCTTTGGTTCACAGAACCTTCCTGGAAAGTTTGAGGAAAATTTGCCAGTCACATTCGAAAGATAACGATGTAAAAAAAAAATATATATATATATATGGGTTTTTTTTTTAAACATTCATAAAATGCTGACATTGGCATGAGACATGCCTGGAACATTTTAGACTTTGACAGATTTTTCTAACCAAATGTGAACTGAAGCTGGCCACAGTGGTGAAATGTGTGCTGGTTGTGCTGTGTTGGAGGGTCTCGGAGGAAGCCTTCAGCTTCCTGCTTTTGTGGATGAGTCCAGCGTTGGCCCAGCTCTCCTCGCTACCACCAGGATGTTTTTGAAGCCAGGGGCTGCTTGAAGGGTCATGGTCTCCTCTAACCGTGGGCCCCATGATGTTGGGCCTACCTTGGGAATTGTGTAGAGACATTCATTGGCAAAGTTCTCAGCACATCTGCCTGTGCTGTTTTCCCAAAGTTCCTCATCCTCAGTTATGGTCTGCTCAGACACAGTTCTAATGCTTTAGCAATATTGTGGGAGCATGTTGAGCTGCCTAAATCACATGCATTGACAAGATTATTATAATCTGGCATAAAGCATTCCATATTCAGTGCTCCTTGAGCATATAGTTATTTTCTCAAACAAAAAAGTAAATGCTATGCAGTTATGACTGTGGCGTTTCCCACCAAATGTTTGAAACTGCAGTTTTTTCATTTTTTGCATAATATGCACTACATCAGCAGGCATAAATCACACATATGTCAGCGCTAGCCATTTTTTTTATGGTGTTGAATTGGGTACTGTAGGTAACTAGTTTTGTTGTCCAACTTCGTGCTCACTATAAAAAAAAATCTAATGTCAGAAGTGTTCTGACATGAGATTTGCTCCTGGCCTGTGGGCTGTGTCAGCCGAAGAATCTGAATAAGATGTTTGCTTCCTCCCTACAGCTTTCACTGGCACCCTGGAATGATAACTACAGCCTGGAGACCAGGTTAAATCAGAACGGATCCTGAAGGAGGAAAGAATTGGAAGAATTCAGAGGCTCTTTTAAGGTCAGGCTCACAGAGAAACAAACTGTCCATTGTCAGCAGAAAACCGATTAACTGTGTGAAAGGTACAGAGTGGTTGAATTAGGTGCTGTTGTTTTTGTTGTGTAAGGTTCCTCTAGTGGATTCAGGACCGGAGGGAGTCACGTTAGCCCCTCCTGGTGACGGCAGCAGGAGGTCAGATCAGACTGGGACAGGAAAGAGTCCCAAGTGAGTGTTTTGTGTTATAATATTGTAAAACCCAACGCTAACCCAACGACGGAATTTAGCGAGGGCTGAAGGTATCAGCGTGCTCGTCCTTCTGGTGTTGCTGAAAGAATACTAATAGGGTTAAAAATTAGTGGCCCCTATGCAGACAGTCTAGATCAGCCAATAAACAAACCACGATACAAAGGCAGTAGTACCACTCTGCCTTCCGCTCTTTACTGGTCCGGGCTGACCCAGAATCTCCACAATAGGGCCAATAGATTCACCTTCGTTTATCTGACTCCATTTAGAATAATAATTTAGATTAGTTATCCACATTTAGTGGATGTCGTATTTATAATTTTGACTTGATCGCTATAGGAATCCTGTACTGAGATTTACTCTCCGAACAATCCTCTGCTGGTACCACCGCATGTCACATCGCGCGTAATGTGCATGTCTCACAAACTGACTAGCTATCTGTAGTCATCAGAGGTCGGAGGAATAGCTACTCTTGGGTATATCTGTTTACAGCCTAGGGACCCAAGCAGACCAACCTAGCTACGGCTGTGCTCGACATGAATGAACTACTATGCGGAGGCGAGGGATTTACCATCATAGGTCTACGGGTGCTATACGCCGTGATACATTAAGCGTAAATATTCATCCTCCCTAGACCAGTTCGAGGGGGTAAACCACGCATTCCCTGTATAACTTTGAGTGTCAGTAAGCGAAACCAAACAGATCAAGTTTTAACAATTTTATTTTACCAGGCAGGTTACATACACGTAATTGCATACTAGTTCCAAATAAAAAACATTACAATGCAAACCAAATTACGGAGTCTTAAAAGTCATACCTGGTAATAAAAGCTACATACGGGAGTCTGGCTACAGACACCCTGTACGTAGAAATTACGTGCACGGAGTGCACGGGAGGCTGATTGCATTCTCCCAGATTGCTTAGTTTGCTGTCCTTAAATCCAAAATCTGGCCTTTGATGTTAACTCTAACAATGGGTCACCCATCTGTAATTTGGAGCCCCGCCTCCCCAGGAAGCGCAGGGGGGTTGAGGCACATGGCTTTCACTGGGGCAGAGCTCCACACAGCTTCTCCTGGTTGGTTATGATGTACAGGGTTTGCTGTTGCAGAAATAAAACCATTGCACCAGTCGCACTGAAACAATCAGAATAATACCAAACATGAATATTATCTAAACTGACTTTGTCATGAAACATCCAATGCTGTACACATCATTTAGTGACTGAGTAAAAGAGGGAGAGAGCAATAAAGGGGGGTTCAGGAGAAGGTCAGGGCCTAACAGGCCGTGCCCTCTGAAACCTTCCCGTGCCGTAAAGGATGCTGCCCCGTCGTAACGAGTTTTACGGCTGGAGGCCTGAGTCTTCCCCCACAGGCTCCTGCCCGTATGGGTGTGGAGATAAGGGGGGGGGGTTAATGATGCATGCTCCTAAATTACTTTACAGCCACATATTCCACAATACCAGAGGAAGCCAGCAAGCTGACCAGCCCTGACTGATAATGCCACATTTTCAGCCTTACAATATCAGTGTGTTGGTATGAGGTGCAACCTCACGTGATCTCACCGCTGATGCCATCATACAACCTGCGCAAAGACACACGTGTGCAGGCTGTCATTGTGTTTGCCATGTCCCATCGAAATAACTGTTGTGCCCGAAACAAAGAATAAGGTTATTCTGTGTGGGAAAGGTCTCTGTGTTCTACCTAAAGGCCTCAGATGAGATGAGGTGAGTAACAGCTGAACTGTTATTGGCTCAAAGGGAGAGGCGAATACTTCCACTCTCCAGCCAGGCTCTGATTTGCTGGCAGAAGCATTTAGAAATGCAGACGGCTATCCACAAGCATATGCCATGTGAACGGATGTTCTGCAAGTCAGCTGTGGTCAGGTGAGTGTTCCCGTGGCAATGGGAAGTATAGGCTGTATATGTTCCCTTATCAGAAGCCATCTTGTGTGGATCTTTCAGCTGTTTATGTGACCTGCAGGAAGTGAGCCTAAGGACAGGGGATCAGATTAATTACCCGGACCCGGATACAGGGTCTGCACACAGCAACACTCTGTACAGTAGTGCCACCCTTCTCACTCAGCTCAAAAACAACTTCAAAAACAATCCCTTTGCTGCGGGATATTGCTGGTTATTGAATCAACCTGTCAATTCTGGGCAAGAGAGTCCAGCAGAGTGTAGATGCAGGGTCCCATGTGGGGCCTGATAATGAGAGTGCTGTCATGGAGGTCAGCTCTCAGGCCGTTTTTATGTGTGTGTGAATCCCAGGAAAACAATGCTGTTGGTGTGAAGTATCCTGCAGTGTGAAATGTGAGGACATGTGAATGGCTTCCTGTGCGTGGGTGTGGGTTTCTCGGGGACAGCGCTAGCAGGGCTACCACAGTGGTGTACGGAGGCAGGCCAGCTGCTGAAGCATCTCGGCCTCTTTTGAGTAGAGGCCCAGCGTTTCCGTTCACAAAGAGAAGCTGGGTGCCAGGGGAAGGCCCAACTTATGAGGAGAATGTCTTCCGAACATGACATAACCACTGCTTGTGTTAACTGTCTTTTCCGATGGACGACAATGCCGTGGAAAGACTCGGGCTGACCAGGAAGGGAAGACGTCAGCTCCAGTCAGGCCTATTGGAGGATATAGGAGCCAAGATCAAGGCCAGGAGGGAGGAGGATGTCTGCAGGGGTGAGGCCTCCCACAAGCATCAGTTAGAGGCACACAGCATCAACCTCCTGACGTACTGAAGTCTTATTTAGCACGGTAGTGAATAGAAACTTAGAAAGGTGATATTATTATTCATGTAAATATGAATGAATGGGGTTTATTTATGATCAGAATAGTGGAGGTGTAGGCTGCGTGACCCAAAGATTCACACCACACAAAAAGAGCTCGCATTAAAACAAGGATGCGGTCTGTTTACTGTTAAACAGTACACGTTGTAACGCAGAATGCACAACAGCTCTCCAAACACTTGGATACAAAGATTGAGTGGCTGTAGTGACCAGCACCTGTGTGGTACGCCGTACTGAGCTGCAAACCACCTGCTGTCCTTCCTGCAGCAGCAGGTTTAGTGCATTATGAGAGGTGTTATTGTATCATGTGTGTTGTTATGAGGTATAATAATCTGTGTGTTGTAATGAGGTGTAAATGTGTCCCAAGTATTATGGAATTGAATTACCTTGGTGTGCTGTTCTGAGGGATAAGTGCATCAGTATTCTGTTATGAAGCCTAATCACATTGGTGTGCTGTTACGCTTTTGTTATCTGGAAGTATAATGAGGCAAAGAAAGGACTGGAATAGTAAGAACACAATGAGAAAAACATATCAAGATAAAAGAGGCTATTTTGAAAAACATTAAACCATTCCTAATTATAAGTGAGAACATCCATCATTTTTTTGAAGTTGTTTTGTTGAGAGATTTTCCTGAGAGAGGCATATTTTTGCAGAGTATGCTAGTAATAATGTGCAGTCTTACACCAGTCTCCTGAAGTGAAAACCCCTTCTTATCACAGCCCAGCACAGATTCCCATGTTCTTCCTGTTTCCTGTTTCCAAGAATAATGACCTTGTCAACACTTCTAGTGGTCATTATTTGTTGGATTGGTTACCCTGCACAAGCTCTGCATCCACACCAGGGAAGTTCCTCAGTATACAGTACATCCTCGTGGGTGTTTAAACACAGCACAGAGCGCTTTTACAGGTCGGTATTCATTACTGTCCTTCACACAGAAGCATATTTGTCTCCATGTGCTGCTATGAGGTGTGATTGCTTTTAATCCACAGCAGCTGATCTCAGACTCCTGTCAGCCATGGCATGGATTTGCTTCCTCTTGTGCCACCTCTGTTTGGCCATCTCCATACTGGCGATTAACCCCAGTCAAATCAAAGGTATGGTCTCCTGCTCTTCTGGTCATTGTTTTTTTTTTGGGGGGGATTCCTTGTTTTTATTATTTATGTTATCTTTCACACATGTTATGATCTGGTCATGCATACAGTACTGTGCAAAAGCCTGTATAACATTCTGTACAGATAAGATTCTTTTAAAAATAATGCAATGAAAGGTCCTAAACAAACATACCATACATTTTACACTACATTGTAGTAATTTGGCAAAATAGTTCAAAATGGAATGAAATCATTATTTTTTGTGGCCACCCTTTGGCGTTAAAACTGCATCACTTCTCTGAGATAGCCAACGTTGTCCTGCAGTTCTGTACAACAATCAGCAGGGAGGTTGTTCCAAGCATGTTGGAGAACTTGCCACAGTTCTTCTGCAGACTTTGGCTCCTTGCTTCTGATCTCAGACAGCCTTGATCAAGTTTTTATGTACAAAGTAGTCAATTGCTTACAGTCATATGTTACTTTTTGTAATTACATACACAAATGTCTCTGTAAAATTAAATCTTTTGAAAAAAGATTTTCCGTTTTTAAGCCACATCTGCAACAAAAAGAAATTTAAGCTTAAACTATCAGTTGGCTTTTTGAAATATTATACACGTGAAGTCCCAACTCTGTCAATTGAAGCTTGTACAGAATGCTGACAAAACTAAAGTAATGATGTTTTTCCAGTGGAAACATTCAATTTCCCATATATTGTAACTATTCTAGGCAAGCAGATAGAGGTAGTATCTTCTTACAAATATTTTGGATTTTAATTGATGACTGTTTTTCTTTTAAGCAACACATTGAAAATCTAGTGAAAAAGCTGAGGCTTAAAACATGCTTTACATTTGAGTTGAGGAGAAAAGTTGCTGCTACTTTTTTTTATCTTTACTTAATTATGGGGACCTGTTGCATATGAATACATCAGTGTGCTTTGGGATATGTAACAAAATGTAAAGCCCTTACTCATCATTGCACATGGGGCTGGTTGGCCATCTCTGTCACTGGTATATGTTTATTTATAATATATTATATATGGGTAAACTTCCCTCTTATTTATGTATCTACATTACACAGAAACATGGACAGTACACTGACAGTCTGTGGTCCATTTTACTGTCTGTCCCCAAAGCTCGGATGGGTATGGGCTCTGTCCCTTCCACTTGGAATAGCCTTCAGAATGCAGCTTAAAAATCTGCTTCCTCTCAATTAATTCATAGCAGTTGTTTGGGCTATTGAAATTAATTAATTTGGAAGTTGTCATTGCTTTGAATAAGCTGATATCTAGCTTGTTCTTTTCTTTTTTCTTTTTACACTTACTTATGTTTCTGCATTTGTCTTGCCTTATCTTCCTCTTTCTATCATGCTCTCTTACAATTGCTTTGGATATATTATTTGTTTTATGTTTCATATAAAAAAAAAATATATACATATAACAGGACTAAACTGGGTTTAATAAAAGTAAAAAAAATTATGAATATAGTAATAATGTATAAACAATATAATGCTGTTATGTAGGCTATATTGTACATTGTGCATATATACACATTGTAATATACAGTATCTGACAATACATGTTTAAAATGAGTGTAATCACTCGGGATACATATAAAAAACAACAGCTTATTTTATTCAACAGTTGCTGAAGTATTTGTTGTTATTTGTGAATGGCATTTTGTGTCGAAAGAAGTACTCCAGCTACTGTATAATAATGTTGAAAAATAAATTTTGACAGTCCTCTTCCTTCTGTTTGTCTCTTATTCACTTCAGTTTTCCCTGAAAATGGTGCAGTTTCAGGTGTCTTTCTGGCATCTCTCCAGCATGTGCACAATAAAAATCACCCGTATTCCTTTAACGCCTCTCAAGCCAGAGAGGTGTGTCTGATGCTTAATGTGATTATAGCTTCAAAAGCTCAGGTGGAGGCGGCCTATAGAAACGGCTTGGAGACATGCAGGTAAGACTACACTGCTGTGACAGTTATTTTACTGCAGCTGACGAATCCAGGGGGACCTGGACCGTTCTGCTTCACTTTGCTGAATATTAAATTGAACAGTTGTGCATGTGTGCATGTCTATGTGTGTGTGTTCATTTGAGTGTATTTGCATACATATTGGATGATCCTTGTAGCAATGGCATCCTATCATATACATAGTCCAAATGAGTTTGTCAATATGAGGACCAGAGTTATGCCAATGAAAGTTCAGGAAGCCATTTTGAGGCTGAAAAATGAGAGAACAAAAACAGTCTGAGACATTAACGGAACAATGGGCTTACTGAAAAAACTGTTTGGAACAAGAGTGACTACTGGTGTATATTTGAGATCATTGCATTGCTGTGGGATGAAGCACCATCCAGTTTGGAGGCATTTTATTGAACTTGAGCAGATCCGATGCTTCTGTACACTTCAGAATTCACTCTGCTGCAGTTACGGTGGCAGCTGTACATGCCTAAACTAGAACACCCTCACCATCATGGTTCACAGGTGACTTATTTTAGCCTCCACTTTTTGGTTTTGCCACTCTGATACAAGTCAATCCTGGCCTCTGCTGTCTACAAGACCTTTTTCTAGAACTTTGCAGGCTCCTTTAGGTGCTACTTAACAAACTGTATAAGTCTTCTTTGGCACGCAGCCCCATTTGCAATTACTGAGCTCACCAATGGTCTCCTGCATTAGATTTTTTTTCTAAGCTTACGATTTGGCCCATGGCTCTGATTATATTTCTCAACCTCATATTGGCTGTCCTTGACACAACTCTGGTCCTCATGTTGAAGAATAACAGACTCAAAGGCAAGCAAAAGCCTAGAATCAAGACTAGACGCTGAAAGCTTTTTTACACGGAAGTGATTGAATGCACCCATCTAATCAGATAGCTGAGAAGGCCACTGTCCAATTACTTTTGTTCCCATAAAATGGGGGGACTACATATAAGAAGGAATTTAATTCCTACACCGATCACCTGATATGTATGTAAATACCCTTAAATTAAAGGTGAGAGTCTGCCATCCTTATATTCCTTGTATCATTTAAAATCCAATGTGCTGGGACCAGTATTTTAAAACTTTTCTGCATAAGATTTCAGCATATTTCGAAACTAGAAGAATTGTTCCTGACCATAAATTTGGGGATAAGGATTTTGTAATCCAATCATATGTAGAATCTAGATCCAATGTTGTTTTTGGGTATTTAAATTCTAAGGTGGGTATTAGGATTGTTTTCATACTGAAAATCCTGACACTTGATCTTGATCCCACTGGGTGGATTCAGGATGGATTCAAGGTCGATCTTTCAAGAAAACTCCACAAAACTAAAAGTCTAAAGTCTAAACTGCAAGCCTTATGAATGTGTCAATACTTTGGGATATTTTTTGTACATATATTCTGTTGTCTATTCTAAAATAATTTCAGAGAATACCGAAAAAAAACAAGGATTTCACATTCTACACAAGGATCCAGATGAACCGCAGTTGGATGATCAATGAGAGACTGTAGTGAACCATTATTTTAACTAGGGTATTTTGATCAGCAAAAACATTATGCTCTCAACAGTTGTGTTTATTCGTTATTTTTATTAGTGTTTAAAGATTGAAGTGTTTGGAAATATTTTTTTATGAGTGAGACATTGCATTTTGAAATTAAACTAACTTTGGCCTGTGTATTTGTGTACTAATCCAGATGATATAGATATTTCCAAAGATTGTAAATATAGATTGTGTAATTCTGATCTTGTGTTATCTGGATCAGAATGATCCGATCTGAATTTATTTTGAAAAACCGAGACAGAATCTACAAGATCAATTTCATCTGGGATGGCAAAACATTGGATTTTTAAATTCCAACAATTCTGATTCAAAGTTTTAAAATACTGAGCCCTGGAGTACACAGCCAAAAGAACGGAATTTGTTTGCCACTGTCTAGATACTTATGGGCCTCACTATATATACAATGAGTTTAGTACAATAATCCTTCATTCTTTCTAATGAAATAAACCAAGAAGGAAACTCCTTTATAAAAATTTGTGACAAAAGAGCATTTATTTTTGTTTCTAGGTATGGGTGGGTTGATGAGCAAATTGCTGTTCTCCCTCGAATCACTGCCAGTAAGCCATGTGGCCAGAACCGAGTGGGAGTCATTCCATGGCGATCAGTTCCTACTAAGTCTTTTGATGCATTTTGCTTCAACTCATCAGGTAATCATCTTTAAACGCAATCTGCTGTTTGATCTGAGAGCTATCACATTTCAGTGGAGATAGCCGTGCACAAATTCCTGTTGAAATTATGTAAACATGAAGGGCTTTTAGGCCTGTGCTAGAATAGAAATCATCACCTGGTGAAGTGGTAAAGGTAACTATGCATAGAAACATCCTTCATTGACTTCCTATGGGCTGTCTTGCTATATTTAATAAACTGAGAGGGAAATCAAAGGTTAAACAAAGGTTAGAATTTTCAAAGAAAATCATGGATTAAAAAAAATGAGTACAAACGTGATTGTTTGCTGACGATTGCCGCTATGGAATGGAAGTTTTGTTGTGTTGTTTTTTAATGCAATTTTTCCATTATATGCAGATGTACAGACAGAAGTACCTGTTAGCACTATTATCAGCACAACCACTAAACCCACAACTATCCGCACAATCACTAAACCCACAACTATCCGCACAACCACTAAACCCACAACTATCCGCACAACCACTAAACCCACAACTATCCGCACAACCAGAAAACCCACAACTGTCCGCACAACCACTAAACCCACAACTATCCGCACAACGTCTAAACCCACAACTATCCGCACAACCACTAAACCCACAACTATCCGCACAACCACTAAACCCACAACTATCCGCACAACGTCTAAACCCACAACTATCCGCACAACCACTAAACCCACAACTATCCGCACAACGTCTAAACCCACAACTATCCGCACAACTTCTAAACCCATACCCAAGCCAAAAGTATCTTCATCGCCCGTGCCTGCTCGTCCTTATCCTCCAACTTTCCCCCTCCCCCAAACTACCCAGTCAGCTCAATCTTCCACACCTCCTCCTCTCTTCCCTACTAGCTCTAATACTCCCGCTTCATCAATCTACCTTTTGCCTTCTACTTCTGACGTTCTTCTGCTCACCACGTCACCTGTTCCACCAACTCTGCACCCCCAGGATATGAGCTCAGGGTCACCAGTGGGAGGTACAGTCTCCCCTTTGATATTAATGTTATAGCATTGGTCTGATTTACTATAGTTATAGCACTGCTATGATACAGTATTACTATAGCTATAACACCACTCTGATATTACTGTAGTTATAGTACCACTCTGATATTACTGTAGCTATAGCACAGCTCTGGTATTACTGTAGCTATTGAATGTACTTATTAAACAGCAACAGCAATCGTTTATTTTATTTTTTTCTTGGTTCCAGTAGTGCCAACTGTACTCCTCATTTCGATTGCCAGTCTGGCTCTGTTGGCCACAGTCATTGCACTCTGGTATTACAAAATGTGAGTATGTTGTTACATGTTACACAGATGAATTTAACATTGTGAATTACAAATACACAAATACAAAGTTACATCGAGAAATATAGTGGTTTGACAAACCCAGAAGATGCTGCTTAAGTTGTTCACTAATCATCAGGTCCAACCAAATGGTTTATTAAATGCGCTTACATATTTTTAAGAGCCTAACTCTTCGTTTTAGCTCTGCAGCATTATGAATGGCGAGAATACACACTAAATTGCTTTGGCTCATTTTCCTCTGCCTCTTTTTGAAAAACAGGAACCGAGACAGAATGATCCCTTTCTGGAAAGGTGGCCAGCAGAAAGATGACATTGAGGAGGTGTGGGAGAATCTCTGTCATACTGAAGTGAAAGAGCAGCACACAGAGATGGAGCTGGGTGGCATCAGGAATGACTCTGGAGGAGGACTCTGAGACACACACTGACTAACAGCCTAACAATGGCTTTCCACAGGATATGAAGCAAACCTGCAGCAAAGGTGAATTTAGGTTGCACCTGCTTCACTTCCATGTGAGCTAATGCAGCATTTTCAACCAGCAGCAGTGCTGCACAGATGGAAGCATCCCAGCAGCAGAATCAATAATGTGGAGCAGCACTCAAGTGCTCATGTGCACACTTTAGGTAAAAAAAAACCCAAAGCACATTTACAGAGAATATAATGGTGCTTTTGATCATTTCTATGTGTTTCAACAAATCATTTTATCATATTTAAATAAAATTAACTAATCCAAGATCAAGATCATCCTGACGAAAAAAAGTAGTGTGGCCTTAGTTTGGCTTCAATAATGAAAATGGTGGGTGTTGCAATGGTACTCACCACTTCTCTGCTGCTTTCTAATCCTGTGGAAAACCAGTGCAACTGTGATGGGACTTCACATATGTGAGATTCCACTAAAGAACCATTCAGGTTGTGTTGTTAATTGCATTATATCTTTGTACCATTAGTATCTGTGCATCATTTGGGAAGACTCTTGAAAAGTTAAGTGTTAATGGCACAGAAATATTGTGAAAAGTCTTACGTATGCAGACAGCATCCAAGTCCGCCGAATGAACTGCTTTCATTTGGGTTATCTTGTGCTGTTCCCCAGCCTCAAACTTACTTGTAACTAAGATAAATACTAATGTTCACTGTAAATAGTTTTCAGCAAATAATATTTAGTGTGTGGTGCAACGCAGGAGATTACTTTATAGAATACATAAAAGCTTTTTCTATATTTGTAAACCAATAAACTACTCGTTTATGCTACTCTAGAAGGTCAATTCTGATTTTACTGAAAATATGCATTCACTGCATAACAGTCAAAATGCAATGGACAGAGTTACAATGTGCATACCAAAGGCTCTACTTTACTGCATCAAAAAATCATACTTGTGAATATTTAATTAAATCATTATAACCAAAATGTGGGACTTACTCAAGCCTGTACCTGACAAGAAATAAGGTGGAAATATCTACTCTTATTTAGTCATTGTTAGAAATGTCTAACATTCAAATTATTTTTTTCCTCTGTAGAGCATTTGTTTTAGTACTATCTCCTGTTCAAATGTTCAAATTAGTATTTGTAAACTCTGCTTTCAGAAATAGCTAAATTACTTGTGTGCCCATGTTAAGAAGCTTCTAAATGCATTTGTAAAATAATTGTGTCTGAGATTACCCTACTCTCAAGCAGTGTCAGATTTACGGTCTATACGAGTGTTCCACAGCAAAGGTACACATGAACACCATATAATGTCAGATGAGATGGAATTCTAGATGTAGCACGAATTGGCCAAGTTGTCACATAGGCCTACTTGTTCTTGCCAAGGCGGTCAAACAAAACACAACAGTCCTCTGTGAACAATAAGCAATGTCATAAAATAAGGCCATAGCCCACCCTGCTGTAAAATCCAGCTATCACATCTTGGTCTGCTCGAAAATTGAGCTTGTCATAATCTGGTCCAGCTGAGTATGAGCTGGTCTACCAGCATGGACAAGCTGGTCATAAAGCAGGGTCAGCTGGGTATGAGCTGGTCAACCAAGTAGTACTGGTAGCTTGTCTGAGCTGTTTCAAAACATAGTTTGTGCTGGCCAACCATGTCAAGTTGGGAGCTGAACTGGTCACCCAGTAAAACAATGTCGAACTGGGAGCTGTTTCAAAACCTAGCTTGAGCTTTTTTAGGAGGGTAAGTGAACCACAGCTAAAAATGTAAAATTCTTCGATAACTATAGTACTGCAGCTTTCAATTTCCTTTCCAAAATAACAGCTTGCGTCTGCCCAAGACTTAAAGGTGTACTCAATTTTCGTGATGCGAGCTGAGACTGGGAATCCACACAGACCAAACTACATGGCTGATAGTTGAAAAGCTGTGAAGATAAATCACAAATTTAAGAGGACAAGATTACATTTTTTGGTGGTAAATTTGATTGAAATGGCTGGGAGAAAAATGGCATTTTGTTGAGGTAGGGAGGATTTGTGGTGTTTTCAGGAGGTTTCAGAAACATACACTCAAACATTTTTACTTTATTACACCTACTTATTCATGCAATTATCTGACCAGGCAATTGTGTGGCAGCAGTTCAATGCATACAATCATGTACAGTCAGGCCATCACATCAGCCATCAGAATGGGGAAAAATTTGATCTAAGTGACTTTCACCCTGGCTTGGTGGCAGACAGGGTGATTTGAGTATCTCAGAAACTGCTGATCTCCTGGGATTCACACTAGTCTCTAGCATTTGCAAAGAATGGTGCAAAAAAATCCAGTGATCAGTAGTTTTGCCAACAGAAATACCTTGTTAATGAGAGACATCAGAGGAGAATGGCCAGGCTGGTCAAAGCTGACAGGAAGGTGACAGTAATGCAAATATGCACAATAGTGGTATGCACAAAAGCATCTCTGAACACACAAGCTATAGCAGTAGAAATCTAAAAAATAAGTCTAATAAATAGCTAATGAAGTGCTCAGTGAGTGTACGTATTAAAAATGTGTCAGTGGAAAACTGCTAAATTAGGGGTATTCATAGAGGCCATTGCATTCATTGCATTTGTATCAGTATTTGCTGAGACTGTAAAAACTTTTTTTGGACCTAAATGGATAGGCAATCATGTTTATATTACAACCATGTTGAAATAAATACACACAAACGTTTTTCAAAAGTTTTATTTGGAAAAATGTTTTTCAGTGGAAAATGAAAAAATACATGAGACTATATGTAGTCTTATGTCCAAAATCTTAAAAATTACAAAAAAAAACAACTTTTTTTGGACTTAAATGGAAAGGCAAACATGTTTGTATTACAACCGTGTTGAAATAAATCAATATAAATGTGTTTTGAAATAGTTATTGTGAAAAAAATCTCATGTTTTTATACATGTGTTTTGAAATAGTTATTGTGAATAAAATGTTTTTCAGTGGAAAATGAAAAAAAAAAAAGTCTTATGTCCAAAATCTGAAAAGGCAATCATGTTTATATCACAACCATGTTGAAATGAATCTATATAAATGTGTTTTGAAATAGTTATTGGGAAAAATGTTTTTCAGTGGAAAATGAAAAAATTCTTATGTACAAAATATAGAATCTAACAGATAAATAAATGTGAACAGATTTGAAATGTGTTTTAAGAAATTATTGATGATAAATCCATTTGGGAGAAAATTCCAAAATGCATAAGATTAATTTAATTTTGTTGAAATAATGTAATGTGAAATACAAAATAAATATACTGCACTGCAGTCATTTCATCATTTAAAATCACATCAGGATAGAAAAACAGATTAAGCTGAAATGTTTATTTCCATTGCGGTCTTCCTAAACACTAAATAATAAAAATGATATACACTCAGCAAGCACTTTATTTGGTATTTATTCATATTTATTTATTTATACCAGATTTATTATTTATTTATTATCTAAGCCTATCCACTTAAGAGTTATGAACACACTTAGTGTGTTTAGAGATGTTCTTCTGCATACCACTGTTGTTATGCGTGGTTATTAGCATTTTTGTCACCTTCCTGTCAGCTTTGACCAGTCTGGCCATTCTCCTCTGATGTCTCCCATTTCTGTCTGCAGAACTCCTGCTCACTGGGCAGTTTTTTAAATATATATACCATTCTTTGCAAAATCTAGAGACTAGTATGTGTGAAAATCCTGGGAGATCAGCAATTTTTGAGATCCTCAAACCTGCCACCAACAATCACTTAGTCAAAGTCACTTAGATCACATTTTCCCCCCCATTCTGATGGTTGATGTGAACAGTAACTGAAGCTGCAAAATGTGTTTCAGTGCAAAATCCAGAATACAATATTTTTTGTCCAGAAAGTAGAAATAAAAATGTTCAAAAATATTTTTTTTATTCACATCAAAAGGAAAATGTAGGTTAACAAGTGAAGTATACAGATAAAAATGTTTTTAGAAATATATGAGGAAAAACCCATTCCAGTGAAAAATGACAAAATACATACGTAATATAGTCTTGAGCCCAAAAGGTTAAACACATTTAAGAATAATTTTCTGACTCATATGAACAGGAAACCTTTACTACCCTCAACTATTACTTTACTGGTTAATGAATGACTATAAATGTGTTTTAAGACATTTATGATGCAAGTATCAACAGAAAATTATATCGTCTTTCATCCAAAAAGTTATTTGTGATTTTTCCCTTTTGTTTGATCAATTGTATCCTCTATCAGGAAAAAAACTTTTTTTGAAAAGCTGTCCAAAAAAGCAAGATAGTCGAGAGAACCTATATTGAAGAAACATAATCAAATTAATCTAAGAAAATGTTCCAGACTCTGATAAACTACTTAGAAAATAGTTTGGACTGTTGTATTCCATCCAAAGAAGGAAAATCCAATCCCCCAACGTTGCTTCAACCAGAATAGCTACCACATGTTGCATTTAAAAAGAGATCTATCCTCCAAAAACTGAAAATGTCATTTTAATTGTGTTCCTTCATCCAGATAGATCAGAAATAATCAGCATGTTGTCAATATGAAAAAATACTGAAAATTAAATACACGCACTTCACACCTAACCTCAAAAATGATGCAAATTATCAAATGCAAACTTCAAAAAGGCATGGGATTGTAGTCTTGGTGGGTACAATGACTGTACCAACCTCCTGGTCGGAAGCAATCCCAGGGTGAGAATTCCAGTCTCTACTGCACTTCTGGCACATGAAGAACACAAAGCTGAAGAGGGTTCTATAGGAAACTGAAAATATTTATATTCTGTTTAACCATTTTATGGTCAGAAAAACAAATAGTCAGAAAATTAAACAGAAAGCCTTAAACAGAATTATGATTTCTAGGGTAATTATTATTTTGTGATATATTTTCTGTTCCAGGATAAATGGTCAGAATCAGTGGCAAGCAAAGAATGAATTAATAAAAATAAATTAAATCACTTTTTTTCCACACCGTAAACAAGCTGCTGCTTTAACCACAAGGTGGCACTATAATACATGAAAACTCTCAAAACAAAATGCCACTGGTCTCCTAAAACTGTTTATGCGGTACATTTCAGTAATCCACAATTGTGAAATCTGCCATATCAGATTTTCTGACCATTTTTCACCTCTCCACAGACTGGTTTTTGTTTTCTTGTGTACTTGCATTTACCTTGACGCAAAATAATCAATATAGCATATGAGGATATGTGAATATGGTGAAAAAGTGTACATTGGGAACAGCGGTATCATAAATGGATGGAATTGCGCCTTGGCAGTCCTCGCAAAGTTTGTGAAAAGAGAATTTCCTTCATCCTGGATTCTGCACCATTTCGTATTGTGCAAATCACTTAAATTACATTTGCTCCAAGAGAAATTACAGGAATGTGCAGTATATATTCCATAAAATTGTAACAGCTGTGAATTTTCACACCACAGATTTTTCCGTCTACTTCCAGGAAAACAATTGGACTTTATATTTTACGTCATCGTGTACCTGTGGGTGTGTCTTTTTCCCATTCCCCTCCAATCATCCTCCGCCGCTGCATGAAAGGACATTACTCCTCATTTGACATCTTTGACGTCAATTGACAAATCAACTTGCCCTTCAACATTCCCCCTGAAAGATTAGTTTGACCCATGTATACGTCACATGTGGAAGCTAGTGCTGCTCGAACTTCCATTTCACGGGATCTTCAAGGTTCCTCATCAAATGTTCTCATTGACCATTCTCTCTGAATGGCTGGCCACTTCCCTCAGGGTGAGAATGCTCTATGACATTGCATGCATGAACTAGGCCACATAATTGGACGCAATAAGCCAAAGAATAAAGGCCAGATGCAATCACACACGTAACCATCCCACATAGTCAAACAACCAGATGTTCAGTTGCATCTCAGTTATAATATTCACTTAATTATTTGTACTGCAATATTTTACCATTATTCATCATCACAGCCTGATTGCCAAGATAACACATTAAGATATTGAATGATTAAAAATCAAGTTTGAACCATCAGCCATGTCGTGTTGCAAATCTCCTTTGACATTACTAACCTAAACCAAAGCAGGAGTGCATACCACATGTAAGCTCACTGGTGCATCCTGCCTTGCACACAAACACTGGTAGTGTGTATACAGTGTAGTATGAGATGGGGAAATAGCAGAGGAATGTTGGAGTGATCAGAATCACTCTTTGTGCTAAGGAGGAATGATTATATATACATATGTCTGTTTAGATTCTAGGCTTTGTTAATCACTTTTATTTATTTTTTAAGTTTTTTTTCCAAGAAAGACCAAGTAATCCCTGAATTGTTTGCTACATTCTCTTTGATGAGTGTACTGAATGAAGAGTGGGATTTGTTCCTTGTGTGTGACCTGAAGTCAAGGTTTCATGTAAGAATCCACTGTTTAGTTTGTCCTTCTTCGGGCATTCGTTAAGGTCAAAGCCTGACCTTAGATGTCACATGAAAAGCCTGATCCAAGAAGCCACCCGCAGCCAGGACATGGGTAAAACATGCACAACAAAACTGGATCTTCACTCATTGGCAGGAATGGATATAAAATGTATTGGAACACCAATACAAAATAAGAACAGGGAAGTTTTTTTTTTCTTTTTTTTTTTCTCAATTTAGTTTGTTTTTTAAAAAAAAGCCACATAATATTCTACATAAAGCAAAAGGTATTTGTACAGAAAGAGGCAACAACAGAATTCCTCACCTGCCACACAATAAAACCTGCAGCTCCATTTCATTATCGAGACAAAAAGGAGCAAATTATAACAGAAACAAGTCCAGCAGCCAACTGCTAACCTATAACACTACAGTTACACAAAACAGAGCTTTATATCCAAAACACAGCATATGTAAGAAATGTATTTTTGAAAATTGTGAAAAAGTGCAATACAGGTTTGTTTGACTGCCTATCATGTTATCCACCAGTGGGTCCATTTCTTCCTTCTTTTGCTCAATTTTTCAAACAAGTTTTCTTTTGAATCAATGAGGAGAATTTACAGTTATATTAACATTCATGAGGATGGACATAACAAGGAAATTTTTTTTTTTGTTGTTGAGTGATTAATTATGATTGCAAACGACATCTTTCTTTGGGTAAAAGGGCAGAGGAAAATCAGTTTTTTTTAACATGAACATATTTTAATTTTTTTTTCCTTTTTTCTTTTTTTTACATTGAAATCGTTTACAGAGCTACGTCTGTTCTTCATATAAAACAAACTACATGTTTAAAAAAAATATGATTTGGGAGTCGCATTTAAAAGACACCTCTGTAGTTATTGCCAGGCAAAGTGCCAGAAATGCAGTTGAAATCTCTGCTTTCTCCACTACAAAAAAGGGGAAAAGCAAATTGACCTTTACATTCTGAACTGGGGCCAAAGCTGCCACCCACACAAAAAAAACCAACCTTCTTTCTTACCTTCCCAAGCAAAAACACTGCCTCTGGCCAACTGGCAGAATATGTATGCAACAGCTTAAGTTGCACATCCTCCAGTTTAACTGATATGGGCGTAAGAGGCCGGGACTAAACACCCCAGCCTGGAAGGTTCTTTCTGGGAGATCCTTAAGGACTCAGACTTACAGAAAGAAACTGGACCAATGGTCTCCAAGTTGGCACAAGCCTTTAAGCCCCGCTCACCATCCAGCAAACAACTCAGCCAATATCATGCACAGGCTGGTTTATGGGCAGGAGGTGAAGGGGGATGCTAAACAATACCTCCAGGAAGGCAGAGTATCTCCAATGATATAGACCCAGGCACGAGGACACATTCTGCAGGGTGGTCTTTCAAATGGAACTCCCACAAAACAAGGCGTAAAAATCTCGATGTACAAAGGAGGGAAGGGTGGAGGGGGGGGGGACAAGGTCACAATGTATCAATCCTTTCAAATGCAATAAAACTCGCAGATTCTCTCCTACTTAAATAGAGAAGTACAGAGCTGCAAGAAAATGGGATTTCCAGGCATACACATCCAAAAACATCGCAATGACAAAAAAAGAATGAGGCAGTTTTAAACATATATACATATCTATATGAATATGTATATAAAATAATACATAGAAACATAATGGACAATAATAAAGACATGGCACAATATATGACACGGGGGGTGGGGGGGGACTGGGGGTGGAGCAGTGAGGGGGTAAACAAACATCATTCACTCAAAATGATAGATAAAAAATGGCAGAGTTTAGGGAATAAAAGGACTCTCTTCCAATGTTCACTTCACTGGAACATGGAACAACGTATACAAAAACGCACAAATAAATGACACTAATGCAATGTCCAAACACTGTAGTTCTGTGCCGAAAAAAGCACCAACACCAATACCGGCATACTTAAATTTTTTCCTTTATCTTAAGAGTTACAAAATGGCGTCTTTTGGAACGGTCTCCATGGCAACCAAAGGAAAAAAGGTTGTTTTTTCTTTTTTTTGCTGAAAATATCACAATCTTCTGGCTGAAGTAACCTTTATTATTGTAGTTGCTTTTGTCGACGTCATTGTCACTGTGGTTGGTTCTTTAAAATTGCGAGCTGTCTCCTTTAAAATGGCCGTCTCCTTCCTGAGAGTAAGCAAGGTGACCCAAGAGTTTTAGTTTGTTTTCCTATGTTCTTGAAGGTTTTGATATTTCATCCATTTTGTTTCCTTTCTTTCCCCACCCCCGCTGCCACATGGCTGGGGGGAGGATGGGGGGGGGGGGGGGGTCCAGCGGGTTGGGGCTCAAGCTGTGGTGATGGCGTTCAGGTCCTTCATAAGGCCCTCCAGGTGGGCCATCTCCTCTGTTAACTCATCCGTCTCATAGCTCTGGAGGAAAGGGGGGAACAGGGTTACTGCGGGGGGGGGGGGGTGTGGTAGCTGAGGAAGGGGTGGGTAAGATGAAGGGTGGGGAAGATGAGGGGCTTTGGGGCAGTTGAAGGTCAGTGGTGGTCAATGGGACTGCAGCACAACACCAAAATAAGAATTGACCAGGCAAAAACATCACAGCCCACAGCCACAAGCATTTTGTCAGAGCGTTGGCAAGCATGGAACGGAGCCAAGTCATTAAAATTTGTTCCATGGGTTGGACCAAATAATTCAAAATGAGGTTTTTAAAAAATGGGTTAAATGCAGCCAAGTGACAAAAAAGTATGGGAAGCAACACATTAGTGCAGGAATAAGAGAGAGAAAGATAAAAAATCATTAGAAAATGATTCATCAAAATGAACACTTTCATGTGAATGACTGTGAATGGTGGGTGTATGTGTCTATGAATATGAGTCGATGAGTCAATGAGCTGTGTTTTATAGTAGCGTGCATTTGGCTCAAACAACAAATTAACTGCTGAATGCTGTGAGAGGTGTGGGTTGTGGCAGTGCTGTGAGAGAGGTGTGGGTTGTGGCAGTGCTGTAAGAGAGGTGTGGGTTGTGGCAGTGCTGTGAGAGAGGTGTGGGTTGTGGCAGTGCTGTGAGAGGTGTGGGTTGTGGCAGTGCTGTGTGAGAGGTGTGGGTTGTGGCAGTGCTGTAAGAGAGGTGTGGGTTGTGGCAGTGCTGTAAGAGAGGTGTGGGTTGTGGCAGTGCTGTCAGTAAGGTATGGGTTGTGGCAGTGCTGTGAGAGAGGTGTGGGTTGTGGCAGTGCTGTAAGAGAGGTGTGGGTTCTGGCATGGGCAGGTCAGGAGTGACACTCACGCTCTCCAAGTCCTCCAACATCCTGCTGGTCTCGGGCACATCAGGGGCACTGGGCACTGTGACGGGCATGGGGGTGCGTGTCCTGCCTAGAGTGCCAATAGACGCAGTTTTCACAGAGTGCAGTTGGGAGGCAGGCCCTGAAACATCGGCACACACTGAGGACAGATACACAGACAGACAAGACGGAGACAGACACACAGACAAGGCAGGAAAAAACAAAGAAAGAAAGAAATGAGTTTGAAAAGGAAGAGAAGCTAGAAACACTGAACAGAAAACCAAGAGAAAGAGACGCTCCCACTCAGAGGCTTTGACAGGCACAGTCTGACTGCAGCCGGAGTTACACCGTCATACGACAAGCATCACATCATTTCAACTGAAAAACCTGCTGCACTACACTTTTTCTGCCCCAGTGTCACACACATCTATTTGCGGACAGGGTCATACTTTGTCATACAGCGTCATACAGCCAAGAGAGACCACTAAAGTTCATCGTCATGGATAAAACATTCTTTTGGATAGGTTTAATTTTCTTTTGCTGCACATTATTTTGGTTTTCTTCTGTGTTTATAAATGCAGTAAAGACACTGAACCAGTGAGCGGAAGTAGCTGAAAATAGTTGAAGACTTCATCCAGCATTTAATGAATCAGCTTAACTAGACTAGAACCTGTTTGCCTGGTTTTTTCCTCATTTGGTTTATGTGACTGACAAACCACCTTTTTTCCATTCACGTCACGATTTCTTCCTCCTCCAATTATCAATGTCACCAGGCGCTGCCATGTTTTCACAGATCTGAGCATCAGCAGTTTGGCGTCTCGTTACCATACACAACATTTCTCTGAAGTACAAATGCAAAACTGCAACACTTTAATTTCTGTCGCACGACACTTGACGAAAGTATACATTTTAAGCCTCAACACACAACAACACATCATGCTACGGTGCAGAACTAATGACATGAGCAGCCGCAAAGAATTTGACAAAAACACTGAATTCTTTGTGAGCGCCTGTCGGTAAAGGCAACACTCAGCTCAGCAGTTCCCCCCTGACCCGCTCAGAGAAGGCGGAGCGCAGGTTGTGGGACAGGGCGGTGGCACCCTCACCGGTCTGGGAGAGCAGCGGGGTGCTGGGCAGGGCCGGAGACTCGAAGGTGGGGTGCGCGGGGACGGCGGGCACGGCGAAGCTCTTGAGGGGGTGGGCGGGCCGCAGGTGGGCGGCGGCGGGGTTGTAGCCGGGCTCCTCCTCGGGGCCGGAGCTGTGGAAGTTCCCCTCTGGCTCCGGGCGGTCGCTAGCGCTCACGGGCTGCGCGGCGGCGGGCAGGGGGTCCGTGTTGGGCGTGTTCCGCACCGACTCTGAAACAACATGGGCGCGAGACGTCACTACACCTCTCCCGGAGTCCCCCCCCCCGGCCTGGGCTGTCCACTGGGACACTGGTGTGAGTCTCGTCCAGCCGGCGAGCCTTCTCAACGCCTCTGAGGGAGATTAGCGGCACCACAGAGCTCAGTAAACGCTGGCTACATTACATTTAGCAGACGCTTTTATACAAAGCAAAATACAAAAAGGTGCATTCCAAGGTCATAGAACAAACAAAACGTCAAATAAGCTGAGAACACATACATTACATAACCAGTCTTTTACAGGTATAGCAAAGCCTACACAAAAAGTACAGTCTATATAAACCACAAGAGGGGTTTCTATAATGTTTTAGTCTGCTTTCAAAAAAATAAATAAAACCTAGGTCTGCTTCTTTTATTGGCATTTCAGCTATCCACAATGGCTTTCTGAGATCGCAGCTTCAGGAAAGCTCAGACGGAACCATGTGCTGGCATGCACTTCCATGAATCAGACAGCAGAGGGCCCCCTTGCAGAGGTGTTAGAGAGACATGGTTTTAGAAGATGGGATTTTTCTATGAAAAGATTATTAGATCAGATGTCTCCAGGCTGGCTCTTGCGGTGTGTATGCAGTGATGGACATGCATTTCTGATGCTGCTCAATGAGTCAGGCTCAGGCAGGGCTGGACAAAGTGACCTTGTGACAAACTGTCAATGGGGACAGAGAAACAATGGGTAAAATGTGGAATGAGCGTTGATGAAATAATCAGAGAGAAAATGTGGATTTTACTAATTGAATTTATTGTCTTGAGTGTTCCTCTTTGTTGGGTAATTGATGTTAACATGATACAGCTAAAATACAGCACCTTTTATTTAGCTTCGGATGCGTGACGTGTGAATTATGAAGGGGAAAAAACGGAGATGAGTGCGTTCGGTCAGTTCTTTGTGCCTGTGTTACCCATGATGCCCTGCTGGCTGCCTCACCTGCGGAGTCGGCCCTGTCTAGGTGGGAGATGGGGGTAGCGAGGGGCTGCAGGTTGATCTGATGGTGGAGGTAGCCGCGTGTCGGAGAGGCCAGGCCGCCCGAGTGATAATGGTGGTGATGGTTATCGAGGGAATGGATGGGGTGAGCACTAATCACGGCTGTGAATGAACACAAACACAGAGGCCACATTTACACCCAGAAAACGCACACACACGCACACACAGTCTGCTGGGAGTGCTCAGGTACAAACTGAATTTTTGACATTCTATTTCACTTTGTAATCTCAAACCAAAATGTAAAAAAAATATTCCGTTTATACAGTAAATTTGACAACACAGATTAACTTCGCTAACCAACTTCTGTTTTGACCATTAGATATTTTCTACAAGATTCACTTTCCATTTGTAATGTTTTTGGCGAACCAGTGCTACACTCGTATTGTCTGTGGAAATGTGCTGAATTAGTTTCCATGGAAAATGAATGCGTGGCTGTAATTGGCGTTTAAGCTGACGTCTGCAAGAAAATCACCTCAGTCATAGCTGAATTGCAAACTTCAGTCGACAAAGAAAAATCAATACCAAGCGATTCCCATTATAGCGTGAAAACTGACATTTTGTACTTGACAGAATTCTTGCCAGAAACGTAACCTTTTACAGCCCTGCGTTATCTTCATAAGAGAGTAAAAAAGAAAAACTCAAGTCGACAGCATGTGACAGGGAACGGGAGCCGAAATATCGATGACATCAGAGAGCCTCTCCGGGGACCAGGACGGGGGTACACACTTACGCTGTGGGGGCTGTGCGTCAAAGGGCATCATCATTTTGGGTCTCATCCCCCGCCGCCCCGCCAGTGTAGACATGCTGTCCTCTGACTCATGGCCTGCAAATCAAACAGTCATCTACCTGTCAGACTGCGTCTCTGCCACGCCCGCCCTCCGCACCGCCACGCCCCTGAACTTATCCCCCGCCCTGCACTGTGACCTGCCCCTTCAGTCTCCACCCCTGAACCCCCACCCACCTCGGCCGTGCAGACAAAGCACCCAAAACTCCTCAAACACACACAAGCCCTGAAAGACACAGTCAGACCGACCTAAAATTCAGCAGTGCAGCTACTTTTTACAGCACTGAGTTTTTATTGCTGCTATGAATCCTGCTTAAATCAAGCGTATCTTCGTCTGGAATGAAAGAGTTGCCCCTTTCCCCACTAGGGGGTAGTATATAACTAGTTAGGCCCCACAACATTGCATGCAATATTTCTTTCATGGGGTCAGCTAAGAAAAGGTCTGCAGAGCACATACAGTTATTGGAGCAAACAAGAAGTCAAAACTAGAACGCAGTTATCGATCCTTGAGTGGTCTGGCTGAACATAATTTAAAATAAATTCTGAATATGACGCAAAATCAGTCATCAATTCTTTACCCAGGTCTTGCCTGGAACAGTGACTGATTCTTTACCATCAGAAGGCAGACAGCCATTAGTCAGATGAATGAAATGAGTGGAACTGATTGAGCTGAAATGAGTGATGCTGAAAGAACTCTTACTCCTGAGAGGATATTAAATCTCTTCATGTGACTGCAAGCGGAGAAAAGTCAACCGCAATGTCCGACCTGCCCCCCGGGGGTCAGTCGGGGTCTCACCGCGGTAGGAGTTGCGTCTCTGGTGGATGGGGTTGTCCATGGGACCGTCCACAGGTGTGATGTCCTGGGAGGTGCGGGGGATGGGCGTGTCCGTCATCACCGGGTTGGGCTCGGGCGACTTGTCGATGGGCTTCAGCTCCAGCCGCTCGTGGTGGATCCACAGGTCTGGAGGCTTCAGGTCCTTGGAGTTGCCCTTGTACTTGTGGGAGCCGTTGGTGGATTTGCAGGCTGCCCGTTTCCTAATGGAGCGCGAGAGAGAAAGGGAGGGAGGGAGGGAGGGAGAGAGAGAGAGGGAGGGAGAGAGGGAGAGGGAAAGGGAGAGAGGGAGGGAGAGAGAATAGAGTGTGAGAGGTTTAGACAGTGCATCTAGCAATTATCCATGAAGAAAAAAACAGGGTCTTGGAGAATTTTACACATTCGCTGATTTGCACTTAATTTTTTCAAGTTTCGTGTCTGCCCCTTGACACAAAACAACAATAGAAAAAAGGAAACTGAATGAATCCTCAAAGGTGTAATTAGTGTTATACTATAACAACTGCTTGAATCACTAATCAAGCACCAACTGCAACATATAATTTGCGAAACTAATTTAGTTTCAAGTTCGAGCCTGACTTTTGGGGAGGGCACAGCCACTAAACTCTTGAGAAAGCTCCATACAAGCTACAAGCTACCAAAAAAGCAGCAACAAATATTCTACTGCATAAACGGACAATACCTACAGTACATACGACATAACGCATACAAACTCTGCAAGTCAATGTGAATGGGGAAACCTTTGTAAATACATTCATGCAAAAGCAATGCGGATTGACTAGCGTTGACAATGCGAGTCAAAATGGTGGCCGATGTCGTCCATCGATGTCGTCCGTGTTTTTGCGTAATGCAACATAAACATAACTAATCAACCAAGATGAGCTGGAAATGAAAATCGGCATGTAATTACGGGTGACCAGGACTTCTCGGTTTTTACCGGCGATGACCTACTTTTTCTGGTGGGAGTTGGTGCGGCGTGTGCACAGGAAGGCCCCCACCACCACCACGATTATGGTGAAGGCGCCCACTGAGATGATGATGATGATCACCAGGATGGGGTTTTCGCCGCCGGGTTTGCCTAGAACAGACGGAGGCAATGAGTCATCCGACGTGCGAACAATCCTCAAGGCCATAGCATTCAGACTGGCCCGCTAAATAACTATTTATGCTTCAAACCACGGCTACGCTTGTCAATACAGTACACGGGCATGATGCCCGCAGCAGATTACCATACACTGAATATAATCAAGAATTAATGGGTATCATCATTGTCACTTAGCAATTTCCCCGTGACAAACTGCTACTAATGCACTATTGTGGCACACTATAAATATGGTGCACAAGTCCTCCAGTACATTAGTGTCTACATTTCCCCTCCCATTGTCACATACCGGAGAAGCACACATCACATTCTGAAACTTCTGTACAAGACTGCTTTGTTCTTGCCCCACTCACAGACCCATTTCGTGGAAATATAACCCTCCATTTCACACAAGATAATGTAATTTGCTTAGGTCATTGGCCCTTTCATAATGGAAGGTGTATTAACAGAAAAAGCTGACGAACCATGACAAAAAGCACTTGTGAGCCTTGGGTGACTCTTTCTAAAAAAAAATAAAAAAAAATTTCTTTATCTGGCTTTGAGAAATGGGGAGGTAAAGACGCTGAAGGAGAACATCTAATCTGAATGAAGAACGGCTGGAAATACATCTTCACTGTTGTAACGGTTTACCACTCTCAGGGCAGGTGGTAAATACTGCCGCCTGAATAAAGAAACGTGCTCTGAAAACAAAAACGGCAAAGCAGAAATGGAAAATAAATTAATCTGCTGGATTCAACGTTTACAGCCTACTCAGCCAACATTGCTTTTTAAACCAGATTCTCCAACGCCCCACTGACTGCAGCTCCTCCTCAGAAACGATACAGCTCTGTTCTCTGATGTACTCACTCTGGAATCTTTCGCTACCCGTCATATAAAACATATTAAACCAGGGCTGCCCAATCATGAGCCATGCTGGGCCGAGAGTATGCAGGTTTTCATTCCGACCAATCACAACACCAGGAGTTCGCTCATCAGCTCCCTCCTCTCTGGTTGAAGGCATGTTAATTAGTGAAATCAGCCGGGGTAGTGATCGGTTGGGGATGTAACCCTGCATACTCTCAGTCCTCCATGGCACATGATTGGGCACCGTTGTGTTGAGCGGAGCAGGGTATGTATAGGGTACATAAGCTGGTCGCGTCTGGCGAAGGCGCTCAGAGTTTCACAGGAGAAAGGAGCGGCCAGGCCACACGAGCGCGGCGGTTCATTACCGACTGAGGGGCCGAAGCTGTCGTCTGAAGGAGGATGCCGACCGGGCTTCACCGCGCTCCCGGAGGCTGGATGGAATGAAGGGACGGCAGTTAGCAACGGGAAAACCGGCAAAAACACACACATCGCTGGAATGGGCACAGAAATCTGGGTGGGCTGGGATGGGATGGGTCAGATAAACAAAACGCGCATCTGCCATCTGGATGCCCCCCGAGATGTAAACGCCAAGTGCCCTGTGCTTTTGTGGGATGTCCTATATGAATGGAACCAGACTGGATTACGGCTCTGTGGAGGAGCCTGATGGAGACGGATGGGTTGTGGTGGGGTGGGGATGCAGAACATGTATCTACAGCTAAACACACAAGAGCACCCGTCACAGTGACAAACTCCAAACCTGGAATGGCACAACCCCAATTCACTTCAACAATCATTATGCTTTTCGGGCTCTAAAGGGTGTCATGGAGACATAAACTGACCAGTATATTACATTATTGGCATTTGGCAGACGCTCTTATCCAGAGCGACGTACAACAAAGTGCATACCCATAACCAGGGATAAGTTCGCAATAAGTACAATTTCAACTGCATATATATGCATGTATATAATGTAGGATTAATTTCTTTCTCTTCCTGAATGCACAATGATGCTAGAACACTGGACAATTATAAAGGGTTCTATATACATCCAGTTCTATGAAAATTCATAACCATTTTACTGTAGCATCTAAAGTTTGTATTGCAAGTAGGTATGTGCCATTTTAAACACCTGAAATACATAGCATTGATGGACCAGGGATAATGTCTGAAATCTCAGAAGTGGAGTTTGCAGAGATAAGGCTACTGTAATGAGATGAGTATAAAATGCAGTATCACACAGAGTGAATACAAATATGAAAAGCCTGGTAACCTTCTTTGTCTTTGAAGAAGTCTTTCCAGTAATACACAACCCTCAGAGCAGGCTTATCTACTGAAGCAGGGTCATTGAAAAACCTAAAACAGGGCTGGCCAGTTCCTAGAAACTCCAAGCCAACTGTTGATTGACATCTTTACTTAGTACCTTGGAAGGGTCATAGGCGAGGAGGAAATTTTTTTAGCAAATCAGTTTGTTCTCTGCACTATCTGCCATGGACGGCACCCTTATCTCCTCAGACAGATGGTGTGCTTTGAGGAGAAAATAAACACACGGTTTATTTATTTTCCAAATTTCAGGTGAGGTGGCTAGACTCTTACTTTTCGTAGAAGAAAGCTGTTATCGGCTGAGAATAAATGACACGAGTGGAAAAAGATTTCAAAAAGGCGAGGAGATAAGAAAATGAAAGGAGCAGTTACCTTGGTCATTAGCCATTTTGTCAGAAGATTCAGCTAACAGGCCAAGCGCAAACAGGTTGGGAGAGAGAAAATACAAAAAGCAGACCAGTTAGAAGAAAGGGAGAGAAGGGGGGGGTAGAGCAATCGTTTAAGGGAAAAGCAGGGAGGGCTGGGGGGGGTGGAGATGGGTGGGGGGTGGGGGGGGGGGGCAGAACAGAAAGAGCCGCACACAGAATCACTGAAAGCAGTTTGCTACAGCCCCATTAACTCCCTCTGAAGCCCGGGCCTACGGAGTGGCAGACGGAAGCACAAAGGCTTAAAAGCACAGTGGGGAGAAAAGAAACAGGCCGCTCCCGACGCCGACCACATTCAAGGCTACAAACACATTCATCTGTCGCCCCCTCGTCCTTACTTCACTCCGCAGCAGATCCTAAACATTCTTACTCTGTGACCCCGATAAAAGTCTGCAGCTGGTACGGGGTATCTGGCGCACAGTTCTGGCTGTTGATACGACTTTACACAGTGACTGATCTTTGTTTAATCTGAGTGATGTAAACACAAAGTGTGGAGATAACACACATTAAAAACAAAGGCCATATTCTATTACCCCTGCCAAAATACACCAAGGCAAATTGCTTTTTTTGTTGACAAAATCGATGCGGGAACAAGGATTCCTTTCACGCTGGGTGTTTTGCCTGACAGAACTGCTCCAGCAGCAGAAGGTACCGCCCTGCTGCTGCCCCCTGGCTGGGCATCCGTTTACCTTTGGGAGTGCGGAAGTGCACGGCGTCTGACATCGGACCCATGCCCTTGGAGTTCCGGGCCTGGATCTTGAAGTAGTAGGTGGTGTCCAGGGTCAGCTCCTGAATCTGGTGGGTCAGTCTGTTGCCCACCACTGGTTCGATCACCCAGTCATGGACCTCTGCGTTCACATCGGTGCTGTAGTAGATTATGTACCCTTGGAGAGAGAGAGAAGGGAGAGGGGATTGGAAAAATGATCCTGTCCCCAGCTGAACTTCACAACCCTGAAAACACACCACCCGGGCCCAATAGCAGCATGAGAAATACCCTTTTTCAGCTGTTCCACATGTTTTAGCAAATACAATACTGCACTGTGAGGAGAAAGGGTTCACTGTGACTCACTCAAGAAAAGTTTGAGAACATATCCTGAGGCGCTATGCATGAATAATGAATAAAAATTAATAACATTTACTACAGCCTTGAACATGAAACTCGAGAGAATTTGAAGCAGAAATATAACTTACAGATAAAGGTGAATATTTGAATACAGCCAAATATCTCTGCTGTTGTCCCTGAGCTGGAAAGGGATCAAGGGATGCCATTTTACCTGTGATTTTGCCATTGGCTTCAGAGGGGGGCTGCCAGTTCACAATGATGGTGCGCGGTCGTCCCTCCTTGCTCACCACCGTTACATCTTTGGGAGAAGAGCTCGGTACTGTGGAGTAAGAAGCGTTTTACACCAGGTCAGAGAGCAAGTACTGGGCTTTGCCAAAGCCAAAACTGACCACAGCCTTAATATTTAACATGTCCGTTGCATGCCTGAGGGCAGCCTGCAACAATGTTACACTCAATAGTCAAAGGGGGAAACGGATGGTCTTGTTCAGCCGGTAGACCAATCCCGTTCATCCTGACCATGAACAAAACAGTAAAGGAGGAGGGCAGGGTGAGGCAGTGGGGGGTTTCTTACTCGTTTCGAAGGTGGTCCCATGAGCCGTCATGCTCCAGGTACTGGTCCGCCTCCCTTTGGTCACCATGACGGAGAACTCATACAGTGTGTTGGGCTTCAGGCCTGTCACCATGTGGCTCAAGTTGGAGGTATTGGCAGTCTTAGAAAAAACAAGACAAAAACAATTTAATAATTAGGTAATTACTTGCCGACCCAAACATCTCTCAGCTCGGAACTTCTTTAATAATTCTAAGAGCTCAGCTTGGTTCTTTGTTTTTAGTGAAGCTGAGAATATTTGCAATGCAAATATTGTCACTTAGAAGTTTCGAAATTCAGTTCTGGGTAATATTTCTTGATGATACAATTAAAATGCTTATTCGAAAGAGATTGTAATTATAACCACTGCAGAAGTAACCACCAAATGAAAGCAAATTACTTAACAGTAATCTTGATTTCAAAAGAAATTTCAGTTCAGACATTGGGCTCTGAATGGAGTACCACTTGTGAAAGCTAATTTGTGTGAATAAAATTCAGATAAGATCAGAAGGGAGGCAATATTCTAGCCAAAGACAAAACGGCACAAAAACACAGTATGTTTGCCTTTATTAAAACAATGCATCCTTGTAAATAGTGATCACAGCAGAAACTGTACTACACAGTTTTATAGCTCGGTCAATAGCTCATCTGTGTGACATTAGGTAGTAATGTAATTCAGAAGATAGTGCTCACTGAACTGTGTGAATTCAAAATGATTGTCAAAAGAAAAAAAAAGAAAAAAGTAATTCCAGGGGAAAATTGCTCCTTTTCATTCTTTATCTCTCATATCTTGATATTTGATGCCCATAATGTAACCTTGGAGTAATGATAATTGGCATTCAATATCAGAAACCATCATTAGGAAAATGACGGACAATGGTTCCATTTTCACCCGCCCATCCAAACCTACTTTTGAGACATAGTTTGACAACCATAACTGGTAAAAACAATATTTGGTTCTCAGTGAAAAGACAAAAGACAAAGATCTAAAATATGGATCATGCTTGAATAATTTGCCAATTGTTGGCATGAATTGAGAATCAGATATCTCAAAACAACTTTTGTTTATTCCGCAAAATTTCTCTGATATTGTCCTATACAGTCTGATATACACACACGGCAATTTAAAGAGTGGGTTCTCTTGTACTTTTTATTTTACAGACACATTACAAGGTGAATACAATGGGTGATTGAAGGGTTAAAAGAACCCTTCAGCCCAAAAGATTTTGTTTGGATTTTCTAATGGATTGCTTTCAGCGTATTTTGTTACCATAGTTTTGGGAGGTTTGTATTGAATTGTACTGACAGGAGAATCCCCCAGGGCAGAAGGACACTCATGTCTGCCAGTTCTGCATCCATTCAGTCACCTTCCTCCACATTACATGATCAAGACTGAAAAGGAGCTATTTCCCCCCCAGAATTACTCAAACATGGAAAGACAAAAAATCCTGATAGCTGCCCCAAACACCCTCCTTATGTCCACCCCATTAGCTCCACTGCAGTTCTTTAAATTTCCTGCAGCGACTGCATATGTACATGGAGACACTGAGCGATGATTTGACACAGATGGGCATTCAGCAGTACAAAACAGGATGCTTTCCGTGCCCTTGAAGGTCCGCTGAAAAAGAACATCTCACACATTTACTCTATCCTTAGTAAAGGCTGCCTATGCACAGACAGACTGCTTAATAATGCAGTCTGTCTGGCCAAGTCAGCGAGGAACTCCAACAAAAGGGTTGTTTCCGCTTAATCAAGGAGGCGCCAGGGGCAAAAATCTCAAGACAACCGTTTCTTCACCGAATCCCAAGGTGGCCCACACTGCTTTAAAACGTCAGGCTGAAAACGTAGTGCGCGTGGAGAGGGAACGCTCATGACAGACTTACTGAGACAAACCCGTCTCGCCAGCAACAAACATGGGAAGTGGCAGTAAGCTGGGAATCGCCGGCCAATTAAAGCTGAGGCCCACTGTTTACTGCTGGGGAGAGGCTCATCGCGGGTGATTAGAATTCGAAAGTGATACAGTTATCCTCACCCTCTCCCCGCCACACACACACCACCTTCACGCAATCTCCTTGCTGAATAATTTATGAATGACCCCTCCCGTGCCCTGGTACACAGAACCCATTATTATATTTATCGGGTAGCGGGAGCCTCTCTGCTAATTAAGCCACATCTGCTAGAGCCTCTGATGACATGACAACGTGAGAGAGGCCTGCAAAGGAATTTCCATGAGATGAAGCCAATCGGCCAATCACTGCGCGCCTCAGCAGCGTGCGCACCAGCTGCAGGACCCTGCTGTTCAGAGCGAAGGGAACAGGCGCAGTTTCCGCTGCGAGCTCACACACTGTGGGAAGCAGCGGAGAGACCGGTCTGCATGGCCACATGCACACGTTGGCTTGAACGCCTTTCAGTCTTACTATATAATATATACAATTTGTTACTTAGCTGACGCTTTTATTCAAAGAGACTCACAGTTGATTAAACCAAGCAGGGGATAATCCCTCACTAGAGCAAGGCGGGGTTAAAGGCTTTGCTCAAGAAGCCAACAGCCGTGCAGATTTGATCGTGGATACACGGGGCTTGAACCACCAACCTTTCAGCTCCCAGTCATGTACCTTAGCCAAGGCTACAGGCTGCCCCTACTAGGCACTGCTGAAACAGAGGACAGGAAATACTCGAACTGTGGGTGCTTCCGTGTCAGTGGGAGGACCCCCCTTGGGGGACCTTCCGTACCTTGAACTTGGTGTTGGCCGGGATGTTGGTCTTCCAGCGCACCGTGTAGAAGCGGGCGTCAGTGATCTTCTGGTTCTTGGGCAGCGAATTGTCGGCCCAGGTTACCTTGATGGTGTCGTGGCTCAGAACAGAGGCCTGAACTCCGACGGGCGGCAGCATAGGGGTGGGGTCTGGTACTGGAGTGTATGGAGCATGGAAAAGTGCGTACAAATCAACGTCAGGGTCTATGGGGTCTGCAAGCAGTTAACACCAGTGTCAAATGGAGGAAATAAACAAAAAAAAAACAATGCGTGATAAGGTGATAAAGAAGGCACAAGCAATCAAACAGAAGCGAGGGAGGATTGGTTTTGGGAGGGAGGAGGGCACAGGTTAAGGGAAATAATTTTTTTTATGAGTTAATGAGGGGATGGGTGGGAGGGTTGATCGTGGTGCAGAATTGAGAAAAGGGTGAGGAGAAAGAGAGAGAACATTCTATTAGTACAGAAGATCAAGACTAGAGCTTTCTACAGATCACTACAGGTCAACTACGGTAGCTGTGTTCTACACTAATGCCACTACGGCTGTGTTGATAGTGACCACATTCAAAAATCTAAGAGAATACATTTTTAACATTCATACTGAACAGTGCACACATCTTGAACAACATAATTATTTTATGTATAAAGCCTAGAAAAGCTTAATGAAACGGAGACACACACAGAAATACATTTCTGCACATCACATACACCAGAATTTTCACTCAGACAAAAAAATTTAACCCATGACAAACACATTGACATCAAGATGGAAATGTTCCAGAAAGCAAACTAGACCATTTTCAGATATCATGGAGAGGTCCCATCATGGTTATTTCAAGAAGAGAGGCAGCACTGTGCAGCAATGTAGGGTTTGTTTATTTGTGATCTGCACAACGCAAAAGTCCCACCAGTGTCCAGATGTTGCCCATCTTTGTGCGAAGGCCTTCTCTTTGGGGCCTTTATAAGTGGCAGCACTGCCAGCTGGAGGTCATTACTGATTGGTTGAACAGACAGTAAACACCAAGCAATAAACCCAAACCGGATCGGTTCAAACCTGCACCCTCAAAGGCGACCAACGCCAAAGCCGTCAGCACGCATCACGTCACAAACTTCCACACAAATGGAGAGGAATCAATGATTCAGGAGTGTCCTTAATCTCTCTCCCTGCCATCCCCTCCATTTTGTCAGCAGAAGAGCGCACGGGCCACCCGTGTTTGTGACGGAGGGCCCCGGCGCTGTGGAGGCAGCGCATGCTCATTACTCGCGCATTAACACTCGAAGGAAACAAACAGAAAGGCCACGGCCGTTCGTTAGACGCACCGTGTGTTCAGTGCTCCAGGGAGTGACACACAGCTGCTATCAGTGACTGGCTGTTGCAGTTGCTCTCACTTTTACGCTGTTTTTCAGCCCAACAGCACTAAGGCGAAGCGTTGTCATAACAACCCTAACGCCCAAAGCAGAGACGGCCCATTGTACAGGCTGACCGTGTCCGGGGCAGGGGCCCGCTCTTTAGGACACGCAGTGGACAGCCAGGCAGTGTGGGAACATGGCTTCAGGTTTTTGGGTCCCAGGCTTTGGGCAGGGACTGGCCTGGAGCAGACTATGTTCTGGGGCAGCTGTTGTTTGATGGCCACAGACACACACTGGTCACAGACAGCGCTTTCATTTGAGCCCAGGAATCAGTTAAAATATAAAGCAGCTCTGTGGCACTGAGATGAGCATGTACCTACGCTCAAAAGGCAAGATGCCGGGATCAGCGGCGTGGCCATGAGCATGTCTGGCGTCCTGTGGGCGTGCGTGCATTTTAGTAAAATGGATTGAATGTTAAATATACAACGCGTGTCCCACTTCATCTTCCCTATACTGTTGCTCCAGCTTGATCTACAGCGTAAGCCACTCCACTGTCACATCTAACGGGAAAAACAAAAAGGAACATTCGTTTCCTCTGAAAACTGCTGGGGCTAAAGGCTTTGGTATCACTGCCTTGTTAAATCTCTGTGTAGGATTTGATTTGATGAAAATTGCCTCAAAGAGATATGACCTAGAAAACTAGACTCGTCTCAACTAGTTACTAAGCCTCCCCCAATCCTGGGTATACCCCGACTGATTTGAAACACATTTTTTTGCTAGTTTGCTCCTCGCGTAAATTGGTGCAGCGCCTTTTGAAAAAGTTTGCATCTGACGCGGTGAACAGTGAGAGAACAACAGGGGGTCCCCGCAGCCCCCTACAGCACGTCGGTGCGATTTCGGAGAGGAGGAGAGAAACGGAGGGGGCGCCACACGCACCCCAACAGAGCTCAATACGCTGGGAGAGGCACGGAGACAAAGGGGATGGAGGCGACGCGAGGGTGCCGTCTCGCATTCAGGAGGCACGCCGTCCCACTTTATTCTCCCAGCCGCGAGACTTCCGGGAAACGTGGCGTCTGTCGCTTTACTTCTTCAGTCCAAAACATGCTGCTGCACGCTGCTCTAATTTAACATCGGGAGGGTGAAATCAGGTTCCGCAAATTCTGTAAGCTCCGCAGCCAGCCATGTGACGTGAAGGTACCCCTGCCTGGTGAAAACCCCTTCACTTCTGACAGCGGAGAGAAGTTTCTCCCTCTAGTGTAAGTGCTGAATGTGCGTCACGGGCACGTGGGAAATGTAATAATGTCTCTGAAACGTAAGCAATATTCTCACGCAAATCCGTTATAATGATAAAATCCCCACTCCCCAACGCAGAAAAGATGCATACGCACAGATATGAAGTAAGAATATCTTACCGTAACCTAATACAGAGGCACTGCCGCAACAAAATTCTCATTATGTTAACCAAATAAGGAATTTTCCAATATAGTTTCTTTCCTCATCTACTCCTACCCAAGAGATAACATCTTGACAGCAGCATAGTGCTGTTGCTTTGTGTATAGCAACAGGAGGGGAAAAACATGTTACAATAATATACATTGAGAATATGAGAGTATTATTGTGCGTACTAGAAAACTAGTGTTTTTCCTTCTTCTGACTCGTGAATTAGTGTATAAGTCAGTCATAGCAATCTATGTACCCCATAGCATTAGGAACTGTGACCACCCAGCACCAGAAGTTAGTGGTGCGATTACTTTGGCACCATAGCCTCATCCAGAACCTGTGTTCTGTCCAACCGGAACTGGGTTTAAAAATAAAAATAAAATGTGGAGCTGCCTGACCCACTGTACTTCCTGTGGTATAAAGAGCATTGCCACTGTCCGCATGTCTCACTGGGCTAAATGAACCACGACCACCATTCCAAGACAATATCCGGAAAACCTCTCAAACACATTTCCGTGGCAATTTCTCTGTGAATACCCACATAGCTCCGGCAATGCAAGAGAAAGACTTATGATACATCCACACATGCTGCATTACATATCGAGTTTTCTCCCCACTGGAGAGCACACCGGGAAGTGGAGAAATTGGAGAGGAAATCTTCTGGAAAGCACGCTGCAGCTTTGAGCCTGTGAGGCCCCTGACAGGCCATCCATAGATGTGCTGGAAAGAGACTCAGACCTGTGGAAGAGAGCAGCCACTCCCCGGGGCTCGCCCACCTGAGCACGACCGAGAGGCATACCTGACTGCGGCCTGGTGACGGCACTCTCGTACACGGGTATCCCCTCCCCCACGTTGTTGAACGCCTTCAGCGTGATCACGTAATGCGAGCTCGGATCTGAGGATTGGAAAGAGAGAAAACGAGAGAAAAACGAGAGAGAGAGAGAGAGAGAGAGAGAGAGAGAGAGAGAGAGAGAGAGAGAGGAAATCATCATTCTAATCAAAAAACACACTCCACTGGGACCGCTCTCTTTTTGGTTTTCAAATGAATCATCTCGGCAAGAGCGCATATTTAAACACCATTATTGATTTTCCTTTCTTGTGTAATAAAGTGAATTATGGAAAAACTTCCAATTATGCACATTTTTTGTGTGTGATTTCTTCCCCTCTCTTTAATTAGAGCAGGGGGTGGTGTAGCGCCATGTGGGAAAGCCCTGTGGGAGTGGGGAGCACCACGGGGTACTGTGAATAACGCAGCTCCTCCGTGAGGCTCAGTGAATAACGCAGCTCCTCCGTGGGGCTCAGTGAATAATGCAGCTCCTCCGTGGGGCTCAGTGAATAATGCAGCTCCTCCGTGAGGCTCAGTGAATAACGCAGCTCCTCCGTGGGGCTCAGTGAATAACGCAGCTCCTCCGTGAGGCTCAGTGAATAACGCAGCTCCTCCGTGAGGCTCAGTGAATAACGCAGCTCCTCCGTGGGGCTCAGTGAATAACGCAGCTGCTGCGTGGGGCTCTGTGAATAACGCAGCTGCTCCACTGGGCTCAACACCCCCGTCCACACAAGGAGGAACAAACAAACCAGCCTCCCTAACTAGTGTCATTCAGCCTGCAAACAGCAGCCAATTACCCTTTACTCACAACACGGGGATTTAACCTGCCATTTTCACCAGACGGCTGCTCACACAACACCGCGCACGAGCGGCCCTGACAAAGCAGCCTTACAGAACTCACACGCTAATCCCTCCATTTGCTTAACTGAGGGATTAAAACCACTTTGAACTAATGTTCCTGTTTCGTACTGTACGAAAGGTGCGATTGCGGTCTTGTTAAAAAAACACGCTTTAACCGCCTCCGTGCGTAACCCTCACTGCCCGGCCGAGCGGAGGCCCCCGTGCTCACCCAGGTTCTCGATGCTGTAGTAGCGCTGCTTGTAGTCCACTTTGATGGTCTGGGCGTGGGGGCTGCCGACGCCATAGCCGATGGTGTAGCCCCGCACCACGATGTCCTGGCTCTCCGGCGGCGTCCAGCTCACCACGATGCTGTTGACCAGCGGCCGCACGTGCAGGGAGCTGGGGATGTCCGGCACCCGCGTTTCTGTGGAGGCCAAGCGCCAGAGTCAGGCTGACAGCTAACCTTCAACGCAACTCTGCCTCAGGAAGCAGAAACACACAGCGCAGCCCAGCCAACAATTGTCAACGACGTAGAAATGCTGAGATTAACATTGTTGCGAAACTCAGGGAATAAATCGGGTCGCTCTCCAAGGAAATATGAGACCTGGTAAAAGTCCAAACTGCTGCTGCAGAGTGGCGCTCCACCTACAGCACAGTGTATGCAGACAGGCCAACAGCCATACTGCAACTGCAAGTCTAGATCAAACAGTCAACTTGAGACGAGACTTGACTTGGTCAGTTTCTGAAACGCTCGCTGACGAGAGCAGACGTTCTAAAACTGGACAGCACACACTGCTGAGACTCTGCAAAATACATTCTAAAACAATCCCGTCTCGTCTCTCACTGGCTGTGTGATGTAGACAGGGCTTTATATAGGCATGGGTAACCAGAGCAACCTTGCAATTCTTAACAGACACGAGAAACAGGGGTGAATTTGTCAACAACCTTTGCACATAGAGACTCATGGGGAGCTTGGCTATGAAACCCCTCAAAAATACCAGCAAATGAACAAAACAGCTTATACATCAAATAAACGACTTCTCCGTCAAGGCTATAAGAGGAATTTTGAAAAGGGCAACAAAACGCTGATTTGCGGTTGCATTAAAAAAGAAAGCAGGGTCATATGTTGGATGTGGGAGTGATTGCATTTATTTGCACAGGGTGAGAATTTATGCCTTCTGACAGCTCAGTTCCTCTCCCCGGCAGGCAGCAGCAGGATGAACGCATCAATAATAAACACTGGCCAGCATTCGCGGCTAATATAGCACCAGACACATTTTTACTCAGGCTTTTTAAAAGCTTTGCTTCCATTTCAAATGATTAAATTAAAAACTTTTCATGGAATGAGATGCGGAGCAGCAGCAAATAAATCCATTTTATCCACATCTGCCAGGCTGCCTAAATAAAATTACTGGTCTGGCTCTAATCTTCATTTTCATAAAAAAGTGGCCAGATAAACACGACTAGTTATTTCACGGCCCCATTTGTATAAATTCATTAGTTACATGGTGCTCCTTCAAAATAGCTTTAATGAATTTCTTGATAGATGGAGCTAAACTGGTAATTTCCTAAAAGCTTTGGAATCTTAAATTGGTCCATTATTTCAAACACAGTGCGATTTGTAAAGCAGAGATTTAATAGGTAAAATAAGACAAACTGGGACATTAGTACTCGTGAAAAATGTTTCAGTCAAATCAAACTGTCGCTTTTTCCACTCCATAGTAAATTGCTGGTATGGATTAACTGTCGGTCAATCCCTGATTTAGCGTTGAAGGATGTTAGTATCTAGTCAAGGCCTCGGTCTGTATTGTGCATACAAACTGCTTCAAGTTACAAACCCAGCATACTGTACTGTAAAGGCTAAACATCCCAAAGATTATTCTATAATCTATTCTCTTATCTTCTTGAGGAGCCAAAGTCAGAGGCTGCTTTTGAAAACTGAAAAATCACAAAGACATTCTTTGATCGCCAATTTGGGAAAAAAAAGAAATAATAATACTGTACCACTTGCTTCAGAAAAGGAAAGAGAACCAGCCAAAATAAAATAAGCAACGGGTCCCCCGAAATCAATTGACAATCAGAGAAACACTGTATCATATGCCTTTTGTGAATGCCTATTTTCGAGATTTCATTTGGAAGCCCTGATTGAATTCGAGCTTTGAGGAGGCAGAGGGTGTCTTCCAAATGCGTCCTGAATGCAAAAAAGAGCTGACTGCAGCGGCAGAACCCAGAAAAAAAAAAACGCACTTCAACAAACGGTGTTTTTGTTACAGCTGAGAAACCGCACAGCGGGGTAATAAAGAGAGCGTTTGCATTTCCGCCCATAGAGGGAATATATTTCAGTGTTAATCACAGCGTTAGCAACGGGCCCGGAGCCCACTGAGGCTTTCCGCGGGCCAGGAGTCGCTCCATCACTCCAAACTGCTGCAGTTCCCCCCCCCTGGGCATTGGCAACCGAGTATGTGACTAAGATCGCTGGGAGTATGTCATTCAAACCTGCTCACAACCACAGATTTGAACAGAACGTCCCTTCATTAACACTACGGAAATTACACATTAGATTATAGACGACATCAACATTTAACAAAAATAAATGGACATGCATGTCTAGAGTGATTAAGGAAACCATGACGACAAGATGCATACAGCGCGGTAAGTGCAAAGGCATTGTGCAAAGAACGGCAGTCAGTAATACAGCATCAAGCAGCGGCAAGGCGCACAGATTCAATAAATGCTATTAAGCCCACATACAGAGTGCTTAACATAATGCTTATCCATTCAGCGGGCAATTACCTTTGCTTTCAATAGCGAGGGTGCCTAAAAACGAACGGTAAAAATAAAATGATCTTATGTGTGTAGCATCTGTGCAATGTTGGTGTTTGTTTGTGACGGGCTCCCTCACCGTCCAGGTCACTCTCGAAGGTCTCGGCCGTGGCCCATTCCGTGGCGAGACCGGTCCCGTTCACCGTCATGGCGGACACTCTGAAGGTATACTCCGTGCCGCGCTCCAGACCTGAAACAAGGGGAGGCCTGAGGCTCAAAACCTTCACACAAACACTGGACCTCCCAAACGTTTCAGTCATCAAAGGGAATGCTGTTAAAAGATTATAATCTCATTATTAATCTTGTTACAATTTCTTTTTGACATCTTTCGAACCATTAATTTATGCACATTTACCCTTTTGAAATTATGCGAAAATGCAGCCCCGTGCAACAAAAACGCCACGCTGGGGTTGCTGCGGGGAGCCAATCGCTGCCGCAGGGAGAGAACAGGAGGGCTCCGTTTCACATTTTATCTTCCCACTCATGTAAAATAAAAGCCCCCCACTGCACAAGCCTTTGTCTCCACTTACTGCAAAAGGTACAGAGATACAACAGCCTGCACCCGCCCTGCACCCCGCCCTGCACCCCGCTCTGCACCCGCCCTGCACCCGCCCTGCACCCGCCCTGCACCCGCCCTGCACCCGCCCTGCACCCCGCACTTTGTAAACTTCCACCAGCTTTGTTCTCTGTGGCCAGCAGTGTTTGATGACCGTGGAACTTCTGGTCCTCCTGAAGTATTTTAGATAAACACTTCAAACCCAATACTTCAAGCAGATACCAATTCCACAGAATATTTACGTACACAAGTAAAGGGGGGAGAATCTATCATTCTGTCAAAGAGGGCTTTCTCAAAAAGGGGCAAGAGCTGTGTGAATTTACTTTTAAGATCAATTCACTTAAATCTGAACTTCAATTGCACCTCATTAAGACGCTGCTGAGATGGGACGCGTCCATGCATCCGTTTCCACTTAAGCCAACACGGCATCCAGCGGAAACGCGCATTAATCACATCTTCAGTCAAAAGCCGACTTTGGATCTAAAGTCTGTGGGAAGGGCCTCCTGTCTTTTTAGGCGAGATGTTCGGATGGTAATGTCTTTTAAATGTTAATGAGAGACTGATTTGCTTCTGTTTGTAAGTTAAATGCAAATCGTGTCATCTACCCCCCAGCCGTCCTTGCAGCCACTGCTACGAAAAGAAGAAAACTCCCAGCAAGCTCCTTCCTCCGAGGCGCGGATTCTGGCTAATCGGCTTTGAACCAACAAACATCTCTCCTTTTCTCCCAAAATGCAATCAGCAACAACTTTTAACTGAAAATTCTCTTTGATGCCACACACAGCGTGATATCGATGAAGAAAGTTGCTGAAATAGCGTTAAAAATTTAATGCGACTCCCGGGTTCAGTAGCGGTACTGTAGTCTAGCAGCCCGGCTACAGCGGTGGTACCCTTCCTGTGGAGTCTGGAGAAGAACCCAAGGTGTAATAGCGTCTGCCTGGGCCTCCCGGGTGTGATGATAAGGCAGGCCCCAGGCAGAGCCAGGCAGAGCTCACAACAGAACTGGGCTGTTAAAGTACTGCAAAAGCCACAGAGAGGAAGAGCTAATGGGAGCCCTGACCGGTGTGGGCGAGGAGGGAACTCACCGTCGACCAGCTTGAAGAGTTGCGAGCCGCTGGTGGTCTCGGCCCCCTCGCTCTTGCGAACGCCTTTGCGGTAGCGGATCTTGTAGCCGGTGATCTCCCCGTTTTGGGTGCCCGGGGGCGGGGGCTGCCACCGAACCATAACGCTCTTGAGGAGGCCGGAAAACAAGGCTTAGGGTCAACATCAGATGAACAGTCATTCTAATCATGGCTTCGTATTCATTTATTTTCTAATTGAGAAACGGAATGTGAAGCATGGTGGCCATATTTTGAATCTCTGCACAGTCCTGGTTCTCAGGGAGACGAGATTGACTGATGTGTGTCCAGCGACTGGGAATCCCGGCAGGCCGCCTACATTAGGGCTATAGGGCTGGGGCTCATTAGCTCTGGAGAGCCTGTGGGAAAAGTTCACGCAGGAGACACTGTGGCTTGCCTTAATTCACCACCAGAGATTTCACCAACCAGAAGGTCAAACTTCAATAAGGAGAACAGGCTGAGACTTCACGGCATACGTACAACAGCCTGCAAAAATTCTGACACAAAGGATGGACGGCTTCCATTTTCCCCAGAAAGGAAAAGAGGGGCTGCCATTTGCGGTTTTGACACAAGGTTCGGTGCCACATTCCAAGCGGGGATCACCTCGGGACCGTGACCGAGGTCAGGGCGGTGTGCCTCGAGGTGGTGGCAGTAGCTGTTGGACGGTGTCATCGGCCTGTGACGAAATGCCCGCCCGCGCCACAGCACCCCGGGAGTGACTGTGAGACTGTCACGGCCCGGGTCTTTAGAATGCGTACACGTGTTTACGCGCGCAGTGCTGAATGCCGCAAAGAGCACGGGGGGGAGCCATAAAGCCGGCGATGAATAAATAAATGAATAATAAATAACGGCTTTGGAGCAGGCCCGATGCACAAGGCACTCCCTGCAGGGCGTACGTTAAAAATGGAATCAGGGCTGGGGGGAGGGCTCAGTGTGGGAGAGGACTTAATTAATGGTACCCACAATCTCTCTCCCTCTCTGTCCGAGCCAGGGGAACGGAGGCAAATTAAACACGCACTAAGTGTGATCAATTAGTCCATTTTCATTTTTTTTTCCTCATTCCAGTTTAACTCGTTAAGTATTTTCCCATTGTGTTTTAAATCTGGAAAACACAAAGTTAATTGGCTAAACAATCACAAGGGAGGGCGAGACGGAACAGTTTGGGGGAGGGGAATTGCGTCAAACGGGTTTCCTCATGATATAAAGGAGAAAACAATGGACCAAACATGCACAAATGGTGCCTTTTAGACACCAGTACTGCCCCCCCCGTCAGGGACTTTCAACCCCACCGGAACTCAAACCAGAATGAAATATAATTAAATATAAAACCTGCACAGGGAGAGTGCGTATGGAGTTACAGAAGAAGGCCTCGACACAGCACGGTCTGACAAGCAGCAAAGCAGCAGTAATTATCAACTCATCCTTCTGGGTCCAAACTGGGGCATTCTGGGATGTCCTTCACAGGCCAGTGTCCGGTATTAAGTAGCTGGAATTTCAGTGTGTATGCACGCATGCTTGCTTTAGAACAGTAAACATTATGGATAAGCAATGCTCAATGGTGTGAACAGGAACTGAAAATATTTGTATTACGATGGCTGTGTTCAGCTCATATCACTTGCATTGCAGGTCAGTTTTAGGTTGTCCGAAGTTCTGGGAAAGTTAGCATCGCACTGTCAACGGAGATTTCTGGAAAAGCCAACGGATGACAGTGAGAAAGGTAAAGACCAGGGCTGGCTGGTAGGACCAAACCTCGCCCTTCTCCGGCCAAAGGGACTGATCGATACGCTTTCAAATTCCACTCACACGCGTCTGACTGAGGGACTGGCAGAGACATAGATCTGACTGACCTTCAGCCGTCCCACCCCCCCGATCCATAGCAATGCGCACTCAGGAGCAGCGCTGTCAATTTTTACTGCCTGCATCTCCGCAGCGGGGCTTACCTTTGAGTTATGCACCTCCAGGGTGAGGTTCTGCGGGGGAGCGCTGGGAACTGCAGGGGAACAGGACAGAGGCATATTAGCGAGCAGTCAAACGCAGGATCTTCAGTACCACATTCAACCAGTATCAGCAGGTGAAATCGCACGGGGGGGGGGGGGGAACGGAAAGTAGAAGAGCACACCGAGAGCACGCCCCTCTGCTCACGCTCGGCTTCACGTCCAATGTTGCCGCTAAATTCTCATCCAGTCAAAAACCGCAGGTCAAGTCATGTGTAAAGAACAGATATTGGTAGAGAGGATGGTGGCTGGGATATCACACCTAGGCACATAAATTGGAATTAGTGTTCACCTCGGTCTCATGTCAGCATGACGAGGAGAAGCGGTCTCCGGGAGCTTTTCCCAGCGAGCAGGACGGCTCCACTGCTCTCAGAAAGAGCCCCGGTGCATCATGGGAACCGGGCCTGAGATAAGGCTGCCGGGGGGGGGGGGGCGTGGGGGAACGGGCGCGTCAGGGCGGGGTCATTAATAAAGATTGACTTCATCATCCCGTTCACGCTCCTTTTGTTTTCTGGGGCTCAGCCGATGAAGACGAGATATCAAACCGCTGGAGTGTTTGATTGGAACACCGGCAGCCGCACTGCCGCCCCACGGGCTGTCTGCTTATCCACAGGCTTCTGACAGCTGCCTCTGCACCGAGCCCTGGCAGTCTATCATCCGGGAGACAGGCCGTCTAGCGTCGCTCCGCAGGAGGAGACGGAGGAGGGGGCTGCCATTTTGCTTTTTCGGAGTGGCTGAGGTGTCACGGGCGTTTGATATCAGATAAAAGCTCACTGCACATTAATGAGTGGCGGACAGGTGAGAGACAGGTGCCGGCGAGCTAATTGAAGGCTGTTCAACATGACCGGGTCTGAGCGCTCGTAATCCTTCCATGGGACTGAGCTAACTGCCAGCAGTCATCATTCAGAGGTGTCAACATCTGCTCCTGCAGCTGTTCCATAATTTAACAATAAAAACATGGGATGATCTCGGAGGGTCTCTATTTTCTCATTATTTATTTCACGATTAAAAATATCTTGCTCTCGATCAAAGCTGCCTGACGTCACACAAACTGAACGGTGCGTGCAACAATTCACACACGACAGCTGTCCATACCAGATTTCCACAGTTCAGACCCTTTTGGAGAGACTGCACTAAGTCTATTGAAGGGACTGAACCCTGGAAGGCCAGAAATTGGCAAATGAAAACAGGAAATGCACCATGTTGGGCTGCACAAACCAGCTGCAGGCACAGAAGCCTTAGAGAGACATCTATCAGCATACAGAACAATTATCAGCATACAGCACATCCATCTCCATATAGCATAACCATCTCCATACAGAACATCCATCAGCATACAGAACATCTACCGACATGTATCTATCACCGCATAGGATCCATCTCCAAGGGATACGACAGCTGTTTCACCCAATCAACACTAGTCCAGACCCCCCCCTTACCATCTGAAAAGGTGTGCACCACCACGTCATCAGTGGAAACACCAGGCCCGTGCTTGTTGTAGGCCACCACTCTGAAGCTGTACTCTGTGAACTTCTTCAGTCCAGTCATGGTGTAGGACAGGCCCGCCACGTCAATGTCCTGTGAAGAGGAGGAGGAGGAGGAGTGAGGAGAATGATGAAGAGCACGGTAGCGTATAACAGTCCTGACACTATCCTCTACAGGTGGCTTTTTCCTCACTGCAGGCTTTTGCTATTCATAACTCCACCTGAAAGATGAATAATTGAAACGGCGCCAGTCAGTTGGCACCCCATGTGAGGCAGATCCACTGGTGATAACTGGCTTGTACTCCAGTGTAGTGCACATGCGAGGACTTCTCCCTGGAGTCGACTCATTTCAGCTAAATAATTAAAACAAGGATAGAACCCCTCCCCCCATCGCCCCCCTCTCCTGCCCTTCCCTGTGCACACAGCAGATGTGTGACTACTACGCTGCTCCTCTCCCCCTAACCCCCACCCCCCCTTCTTATACACAAAGCCAATTACCCCCCCCCCCCCGCCCACACCCCACCCCTTGAGCTCTCTGATTCTGCCCTTTTGCCCCCCCTGCTCTGGGGAGTACACTCATTACTGCAGAGCTCCTTCATTTTATGGGTTATCATATTAAAAGCTCTTTAATGGCGCAGGGACTCGTGTCTTATTCAAGGTTGAGTGACTGTGACACGGGTAAGATGTGTTGGGCGTGGGGGAGGGGGGGGTGGGCCGGGAAGGGACCCCCATCCCTTATTGGCAGGCCAAGGCTGAACACAGCATGTCTGTGCTGTCTATTACCCTGCGGACGGTGAACCTCAACAGCCAAAACAACACGTACGTATATGTGCGTGTACTGTACGTACACAAACGCACGCACGCTCACACAATCCAGGCAGAGTGGGGGACAACAGCTGCTCGGGAAAGGGAGGCTAGGGAAGGCGTGCGCACGGATAAAGCAGGGTGGCCTGAGCCCTGTGTGCCACCGGGGGCCCAAACGTCTCCCATCTCACCTGCTCGCTGTCCACGCCCTTCTCCATGTAGTACAGCTTGTAGGTCTGGATCTCCCCGTTACCGGTGACCGGCGTATCCCAGCTGAGAGCGACGGTCGTGGGGGACGTCGTCACGGCCTGCAGGTTTGGGGCCGGGCCTGGTACTTGCACTGCAGAAACAAAGACAAGAATGTAGTCTGTGACTGAGGAAACGGAACCTTAACATGTCCAATTAGTACATTTCCAAAAATCTTGGCTCCAGAAATGAACGGCTATATGTTCCCCTGCCAAAAAAAAAATACAAGACAATATAAATATCACTTGTAAGCGTTGCGCCGAGCAGCCACTGAGATATCCAAATTCTCTAACTGTCAGAAGAAGCGAAATGTCTTCGGCGGTCTTTGTCAATCCCCCCCCTTCCCATCTGGGAGTCGGTTGGGGTACGGCGAGCGTGCTGACTGAGACGGCTCCCAGCATGCTCCGCGGGAAACCCGACAGACTGGGCGCTCACGCCGAGCGACACCCAGATTGGAAGTGGCGGCGTAAAGCAGCGGGACGTTTTTTCACGCCTTGCGAGGGGGAGCGGGGCGCGGGGACGGTCCTTCTCCTGGCGTCTCCGTTTCATTAGCCTGGCCAACAAAGCCCTCCCAACAAATCTGACGGCGCACAAGGGCGCTCTGTTCAGACGAGGCACAAAAAGCAGGAACGTGGGTACAGAGAAGGGGGGGAGGGGGGGGGTTTCGCCATTGCTATGGATCTTTCTGGAGCTTTTCCAGATTAGCACCATGAAAAATACAGCCGCGTTCCAACAAATGCCCGCGCCTCCCAGACTGATGGAAAGCCACAGTGGAGGGGGCCACAGCTCTCTGCTCAATTTACACAAGAATTTATCTGAAGTATTTCTTTAATTAGGTCTGGTTAGCAGAGCAGGGA
>NC_083774.1:22652387-22654887 GCF_963514075.1 Conger conger
GTCAGTGAGGTGGGAGGGGGTGTTGGGATGGCAACATCTTGGGTGCAGAGGAATGGAGGGAGAGAGCGAGGGAGGCAGGGGCACACAGGAGGGAGGACCAAAGAGGAACGAGGCGGGGGGGGGGGGGGGGAGGGAGGGGTAAAAATATACAGAGAAAGGAAAGCGAAACGGAAGGAAGACAAAAACAGAAAAACAACTCGACGTAACATAAAAGGCAGCCACGACAGATATAAAAAAATAAATAAAATAAATAAGACAACCAAAAAAATTACAATGGAAAAATGAAGCTGACGCATACAGACTGGTAACAAAGGCAGGCTAACATGCAAGCCCACAGAGGGCCGTAAAATCAACACAGCAAAACTACTACTGAGCAAGGGGAGGACATGTTATCACAATACAGTCATCCCAACTCCTGGGCTGGTACAGGTCACATTCTTTCAAATGCATGCAACAGCACAGCGCTAATAACAGGAGCTAGGTTCAGACTTGAGGGAACTAATAATAATAATAATAATAATAATAATAATAATAATAGCCGTAAAAACATTTATAATAATAATAATATTATTATTGTAGAAGTGATGGCCTACGCAAAGTTCTGGTTAAAGCTGGCCCTGACTGATTCCTTCCACTGGCCTCCCATGTACCTGGAACTTGGTACCTGGAACTGCTAAACTGATAGCTGCTCCAGGGTCTGGAGAAGCAACCTGACCTTCAGATGGACCCCAAAAGATCCATAAAACTCCCACCATGCACCGTGTGAGCATTCATTACGCCCCGCTACCCAAACGGGCAACCTGGCAAAAGCCTTCCGCTGCACACCACTGCCCTCCCCGATCCCCATCTCCACAGAAAGTAATCCTGAAGAGTGAAGAACAACCTTCACACGACTCATTAACCTCACAGCAAATTACACACCGGACTGAAAGGGCATTTGTCACCGGGGCTACGCTTAATAAAACCACTGGATTCATGGCACCGCACCGAATAGCCAGACACACCCTCTTGCTTTAGTGAGCAGGTAGGAGGATATTTATGAAGGAAATACTTTATTACAGCTCATACTGTACCGCTACGCGAATATTTCACTACTTTGCCGACACAAAAATCAATTTGTTACAATGTTTTCTAAATGTGTGTTCGCACATTCACCTCAACAAACAAAAACAAAACAAGAGAAAGATTTGCAATGCTAAATATGTGGGTATTACATGAGTCATTTCACCAGCAATTAATTTTATGTGAGCTAACCCTCAGCTAAAGACATAAAGAAGGCAAAGAATCAGAGTTTTCTTCCTTCAAATTTATATCTGTGTAAACTGCATTAATGACGAGGTCCCATTTTCCATCCCCGTGGCTTTCCCTCAATGACACAAGCCATTAGGCAGCATTTACATCAACTATCTGCTCAAGCAATTAAGGGATTCTGAGGAGACAGGCTGCCAGTGCGTGAGCCTCACTCGAAACAAAACAAACTGAACAGAATGTCAGTCCTGAGGGCGCCTTACGCACGTCAGTCCTGACGCAGTACGGCTGAAAATGAGGACTGGCGGAGACAGAGAGAGGCTGACCTGGATGAATCCTGACGTCAGGCATAGATACGATGTTAAAAGATCGCGACCAAGGAAATGCAACTTGGATAAGAGATTATCCTGCATAGCTGAAAGACTGGCCTCTATGAAACCGCCCTGGAGAAGGAGTTTACCTCCAAGAGCAATCCGCAACACTAAAGTGGACTTGATTAACCATAAATGAACCGTGTACTTACTATAAAGGCAGAGGCCTTTGTTCACCGTCTGCACTATGCATGAACTCATGCAGTGTGACTGCACCGGGTATGAAACACACTGAATCATTTCCTTCAAATGACACACTATAAATCAGGAGCATTTTTGCTATTCACTTACAAACTAATATAACTTCCATAAAAATAAAAAAAAACTTCCCATCAAATCTCTGAGTGTTATGAAGAAGCCAGAGGCTGGTGAACGACCGAGAAGTCTGGACTGTAAGCCTGAGCCTTTGAAGGGTCGGCTGAGGGCGAGCGCGTTGCGATTGACACGCCGCTGAAGCAGACCGTTACGGAGGCCCCTCTCTGGAAGCGGGCGGCTGATGAGGAAAGGGGTCGGACGAGGCGCTTCAGGGCCCTGGCTCAGGTCCGTAGTCCTCCTGTTTACCCGTCTGTTCGTATCTGCCCGGGCTTATGGGCTCTGCCGGGGGATTACGCAGCCTGAAGCCTGCCCTAACGTTGGGCAGAAAGCACACGGCTTTTGGTGGGAGGTTGTCTGAAGCAGTGTGTGGAGGAGCCGTGGCAGGGGGAGGCGGGTTAGCGGACTGGGACTCAGAGAGGCCTGACTCTCCGTGCACACAGAGGTGAGGCGGCTGCTCCACTGCAGTGCGCAGGCCTCTTCAGCCCCTCTCTCACACACTCACAGCTCTGCGCTCACATGTTCAAACCAGAAAAGCTCTTTACATGCAAATACATGCACTTCAATCG